>NC_056758.1:36954431-37262362 GCF_018687715.1 Carya illinoinensis
AACTTGGTAAGGAGAATTACAACATCTCAGAAAAATAAACCAAACTGAAACCAAGACTAGTTAGGTCCATGACATGTTAAGAACGAAATAATTCTCTCATCAATTCATGACTTCTCATTGTAGCTAGACATCTCTCTCTAATGAAACACATCGTGCGTAGGTTTCGCCAGTTGCCAGTCTGACTAAAACCATTTTCACTCGAGGGACTGCGCCACATATGGATTCAGAACACAGCCTAGAAGTATTTAATCGGTTTCATTTTTTTTTTGAATATTTAATCGGTTTCAAGAGAACCCCATACTTTTCCCTTGTTTTTTCTTGACGAATGTCCATATAGGTACACGTACTACGTACCATTCTGTTTCAACAACTCAACCATGTCTTTAATCACTCTTAACATATTTCCGTAATACAATAACTTGGATATAATCATATAAAGAGTTTACTAACCTTTCTTTCAAGTGTAGTAATCTCAGTCAGCAACCGTTCTTCCTGAAAGAAAGAGGAAGGCCACACGATTCTTCATATAATATTCTTACGTGGTTTGATATATATATATTACAGAAAGGAACCAGCAACGACCTTAGTCTCAAGCACACGGCTAAGTCCAGCTTCAAGCATTTTCTCCAGTTGCTGCAATTCCTCTAAATTTAACCCTTCAAGATCCTCTCCTCTTGTCTGCCTGCAGGCAAAAAGTGTCTAAATTAGCATCAGTAAATACTGGGAAAGATTATCCTTTAGCAACTATTGATACCTTAGTTGGTGGGTCTTCTCTGCCACTTCCTTACTCAATCTGATGTGATTATTATTCTCTAGCTGAAAATAACGAAAAAAGTGGTCAGATGACCTCCTTTAAGCATAAAGCCTAAAACAAAAGCAACATTCCCGTGTCTGACTTGGATTTACAATTTATATGAAATACCATTTCCTCCATGTCAATTAGCACGGAGCATTACAGGAGTCCTTGCAAACATTTAATCGGATCTTTTAGGTAATTTTTGAAATATGATTAGCAATTACCTGCAGTTCAAGGGATGGCTGATCCATTTGTTTAATGCCATTAGATTGCAAATTATACCTTTCGAGTATATCCTTCATACTTCACAAGAAGGACAACATAGTTAGAAGATGATCGACCCACTGAAAGAAGTGAACTTCTAGGACATAAGATAGAAAAATTAATGGTTGCCTTGAAGCCGTACGCCAGGCTATGTACATTAAAAAAAACATCAATCCACCTGCTTTGAGCAATGCTATATACAGTCATTTTTGCATGCTCTATGTGCACTCCACTGATATGATTGATTGGATCAATTTTTTTTAATACACAATCAATCACATCAGTAGAGTACACAAAAATGACTATACACACAATTTTTTATCTGCTTTAGCATGCATGCATCTATATATTGGAGAAAGTTAATCTCCCATTTAGAACTCCATACTTTAAATTCTTAACAATTTCTGATCGATCGGAAATGTAACGAATGACCAAAAAAATCCTTTCAGAATTCTTATTCACTCAAGCTCAGGTGTTTTGAGATAAACACATGTAGAGAAATTTACTTCCACCATTTATTACATTCCATATGATTTCTTTTTATAAAATTAAATATTTAATAAATATTGTAAAAGCTACTTCGAAAGTTTAGTTCACATCATTTATGGTCTTCAAATTTGAATACAAACTTTTGAAGAGATGCCGAACCTAAATTGCCATACCAATTTCAGATATGACCAATTGACACCATAAATAAATTAAGATGTGTTGGACAATCATGTCAACCAACCATGTCAAGAAAAATGAATTATAGCTGTGTGGGAAAGGTCATTCATCATTCAACTTCCTTGAAATTAGCTGTGTAGCGAATTTAATTATGGTTGACATAAAATCGATCAGCTGAACACTGAACAATTAGCTGGGTAGGAAAGTTTATTAAGTACCTTCAATGTTCCACATTCGTATGCTGAGAGAATATATCAAAATATATAGTTTTTATGAGTAAATTAGCTAAGGTAGGAGAAAGGCATATACTCGTGATATGAGAAATTAATATAATGCGAGAATTACAATAGATGACATAAAAAATTGATAAGCGGGGGAATTAAAAAGAACTAGAGTTAATCAAACTCTGAATATTTTAGTGAACTCTCTTATCCTTGTGTCTTCCCTAGTTATTTATAAAGAGATGAAACCAGCTAATTCAAGGCATCCGATCATCAATTTTCAAAAGAAAAAGTCGATCGGGAACTTACTAAGAGCATCCTCATTGGATTATGCAAATGCAAATCCAATGAAAAATTTAGCTAATAGAACTTGAAAATGTTCTATATTAGATTATCTAACTTCAAAATTTTTTACTTTTAGCTACAGTAAAATTAAGGTTTGCAACCAAATTTTGTTGTTACTATTTCACATCCAAATGAATAAAAAATAATATCTTTATACACACTCTCTCCCTCTATTCTCCCTCCCATTCTCATTCTTTCTCATGCATTATTTCTCCATATTATTTAATAAAAAATAATAATATATTTCCATATAAACTCTTAATTTAGAAAAAAAAATTAATAGAAAAAAATATAAAAAAAATATTATTAAATTTATAATATTTCATTAATTTTATAATATTAATTTTATTATTAGAAGAAGAATTTTCTAATGTCATATTATGTAAATTTTATATTTGCATTTGGATAATCCAATAAGAATGCTCTAATCCGAGTGATGATTTATGCCAAGCCGGATGAAAGGGCTTCAGTACCTCTTACTAAAGTTGAGACCTTATCTATGTCTTTCTAATAAGATAATCAATGAGTTTATACATGTGATAACAGTATATCAATCATTACAAATAGTACTTTCTTAAGCGTTGTACTTCTCTTGCTATTTTAGACAATTAACTAATTAGTTGACTAGCTATACTGTAACCAACCCAAGCACAAACTCCTCAAACGATGAAAGTTTGTGGCTAGGCCGATTGTTCAACAATGTAAATTACTCATATGTAAACATTGATCAATTCAATCATCCTTAATGCAACCATTGTCTTCAAAACTAAGCCACCCAAACTAAGCCAAATTAGATCTTGATATAGAATAATTTGGCATCAAACGGACCGTTACTACATACAGAATCTTTTGTTTTGCTGGATTTGGATCATTCCATGAGTAAATTGGGATTTTGTAACTTTTGTTGAAATTAACCAAATTATGCAGGACAGTGGCGAATAAGTTCTAAGAAGAATATGAAGAAGCCGAGAAGCAACACCTAATCCATTGATTGTTGCTAGGAAATTTAATCCTATTTAGTGAACTTAACAATGGATCAGGTACAGTATCTATAAATATTAGCTCTCGTCTTTGTAATAATATTAATATAACTACTTCACATGCTCCCTGACAATCAAAGCCACGACATTAGATTAATGTTCTTATGATCAAATGTCGACATTATTGTTAATTTTAACTGTTCTTAATTTCTGCTGATCGTTTATGTCAACCAAGATGGAACTGCTATACATAATCATGTCAAGATCATTTTTTTCCCCAGCAAATTCGAATGCCAATAACAACATTCGCGTCATGCTTGTAAAAAATCATGTCTTTCCAAGACAGAATGTCACCAATGTGTAAAGATCGATGCAGCTTGATTGAATTCACTATAAGAAAACAACCATTTGTGCCGTATCATTTGCAACAAAAACAAATTTATTTTAACAAGAGATAGTCATTTTCGCATGAAATAGCTGTCTACAAATAAGAAGTTTTATTGCAGTGATCGTAAATAGCTTTAAATTAATGAAAGTAAATACCACATAAGCTATACTATATAGAAACTGGGAGCACAGGACTTTTTAAGTATAAAGCATTAGCCGAATCACTTAGTCAGTACTATGACTGCTATGTACTTAATCACAGAGCTCAGACATGATAACGAGTAAGAGCTGTGCAGGTTTGTTTAAGAAATAATTTTCTGCAAACTTGAGCAATTAACTTGATTAACCTCAATTATAGAACTTAAAACATTATGGTTCACGTATTTTACTTTCATTACAATGTCAACAAGGCTAATTAGTTATATCTGAGACCTTATATCATACCTAGAAATTGCAATGAGAAATTGAAAGTGGTTATTATTAGTTGACATTCACCAAACAAATCTTTAGTTTTTATTTTAATTATGTGCCACTGTCGTTTCAAGTAAACTTGAAAATTTTAGCCATTCTACCTTCAAGATTTTTTTTTCACCTTTGTCTCGCGGATGATCAAGATACTTGCTCTCATCTCACTAAAATAAAAAACAAAAAATAAATAAAAGAAAAAAAGAACAAATGTTTGTGAAAGATTATTTGAGACAAAAATGACTATTTTCGACAAAAACAAACTCATTTTCCTAGTGGATCTTCATCAAAGATAAATTTATTGAGCCATCCTTTCTCCTGCCAATAGCTCTACCTAAAGCATACGTTAATGATTGGCAATTATACACTCCACCCTCTTGAACAAGTGTCTTCCTTATCCTATCCAAACCATCAGTTTATTATATAAAACTGAACCATCTTAGATCACTTTCTCTTCTCTACTAAATATCAATCGAGACGGTTTGGTTACTTTCTAATGATTGGACTCAATCTAAAACTATTCTTCCTCAATTTTCCTACTCATTCAGCAAATTCCCGTTTTGATCAAACTCATTTTCCTGAGAATATAGATCGCCTCTTCCAATACTAACCGTTTCCTCGGTTGGTTTTCTAACACAATTCAATTAACCCCTACCACTAGTAATTACTACATGATTGCAAAAGAAGCTTCTTAATTAGTAGTTCACTTGCAAATTGGTACCACCATCAAACCAAAATAGATTAAAACCACGAACGGCTGGACCACGTTAATTTTGGCTAAACAATCTTACATCAGATTTGATAAAACTTATATTGGTGTCGCTTACACGATTTAATTTGCAATTCATAAGGCGAAACTATCTTTATTATATGTCTCTAGGCGTCTATACATAGTCCTCAAACACATATCTTCCTTTCTAACCAATTGCTGTAAAAAGACTAGATCAGAGAGGAGTATTCTACGGGCATAGCTCACGACGGTACTGGAGGTATATTCCAACAGAAAAAGTTTCAGACTTCTGCTAAACCAACAAGAAGAAGTCAGCAGTGATCTAACCATTTTCGATTAAAAAGAAAAAAACCTCAGATAACATGATCAAGTAACATTTACATAGTTCTTCCAACCTATCTATTATCTAACACATAACTAAGATGATTACACTCATGCATCACGCACGCTAAACTATGTATAGATGGGAAGATAATCATGAAAAGGCTACACGAAGCTCAAACTTTTCGGTACACCACGGAGATACACTTGGCTATCTAATTGATCGGAAGGACCACAAAGTCACCCGAAGATTAGATCATTGAGAAAGGAGATAACTTGAGGGCACGTGTCTCAAGACACTTTAATATGTGATGAGAGGATTTCACGTTGAAAAAAATGAACATCAATAACTTAAGATCCTGAAATCGTATGGCATGATCATGAAGGGCATCTCGTACGGTAAAAGCCCAAAACGCATAAAACTGAAACACCCAGAAGTTTTTTTGATCGAGACTTTCGTCTTTTTCTTACGACGTGGTTTAAACACCTTTTGCTGCAACTACCAACAAAGTTAGAACTGTTATTGCATGAAGACGGAGGCTAAATCTAAAAGATCAGGGAAGATCCTTGCTGGCTTCTGATTTTTCGATCGCTTGAACACCTATATAAAACCCTTAAAAGTTCATAACATCGAATATGTGTACGATACGAGGCTTTCTGTTCACAGAAAGCACGAGATTTCGGCAAAGATCTCGCTTTTCTTGTTATGAAGGTAGTCTTGAACCTCCAAACTTGACCTCGACCGAATAATACCCCACCCCCCTTTTTCTCTCTATCACAAGAACGTACACACAAAAACACATAAACACGAAACCAAAGAGCTGGAAATGCTAGAAGATAAGTCAAATATTGATCAAAATGTAGGGTGATATATATCCTGCACACAAAAGTACTATCAGAAGTAAAAATGCAATACCTTGAGCTGCTAAACTCGAAGAGTTTTCCGGTGGCTGAGAAGATGATGAGCGCAACCTCAGCATCGCACAGAACAGAAAGCTCTTCCGCTTTCTTTAAAAGCCCTCGTCTTCTCTTGGAAAAGGTAACCTGCCTCGCCGTCACGTTGTCAATCTTCTTGATCTTGATCTTCTCCCTCGCCATCCTTTCTCCCTCAAAAAATCAAACCAAACCATTCACGTTCTCATATATACTAATCAAAAAAAGGCACATAAAATCGCACAGCATGGCACGGAAAAAAATGGGTTTCCGCAAAATTCCTCGTTTCTACTAAATTTGGAGAAATTTATAAGCAGACACCCTAGAAAAGCACCTGTCACAGATCTAGGTTAAGGTGAGGAAAAAAACCCTTAAAAGCCCAACAGCCTTAGCTCATGGACATGCAGACCTGCAGAAGAGGAGAGAACTGGAATTGATGGGATTTTTGTTCTTTACCTTGCCGGATACTGGTCAGGACCCGCGTTAGGTCCGAGAGCTCTAGACCAAATGCCACCACTTACAAGTCAAGAAGAGGAAAAATAATTTTGAGAGAGAGAAAGAGACCAGTTTGTGTTCAAGAAAGGAAAGAGTGCTTTCCCCATTTATAGCTAAACAGGACCCAAAAGAGTTCAGAAAATACTCCGGTGTATGTGCGACTGGGGAAGGGACTGAATATTTTATTTTTTTATTTTTCCTCATTAGTTTTTCGATAAATTAAATTATTTTTATTTTTCTATTTTTATATGTGGACGATCTGCTTTCCGTACATCCATGGCCATGCCGTCATCGCTTCATCGCATAATTACTATCTACCTGAGCACTTTCCATTTCATAGTTTCATAGGGTTTCCTGTGTACTCACCAAAAGAGACTTGGGTACTACTCGTAATACGTACTATGATCTTTTCTTTTTTTGATAAATCCTATTATTTCTCTTTTTTTTCTTGCATTGAAAGAGATGTCAGAGTAGAGATTCGAACTGTCCATAAAAAAATATGCCAGTTATTTCAATCAACTCTTGCTAAAAGACTGGTGATCATGGTTGTTAAAAGTGATGGGAACTCATTTCAAATTAATCACGATGGATTCGCTATTTTTTTTAATTTTTTTATAAAGTTTAAATTTATTTTATTTTATATATTTAAACACATATATTAATTTATTTATATTTATACACACCATAATAAAATTAACTAAATACTAAATACAAGCATTAATAATTCAAGATGTTAATGCATGAAACAACCAACTTCCATAATTGGTAGGAGACGATACTCACAAAACCTAATCCTTTCAAATTTCAATCACCACATAATGTCTGATGTTAATGCAATTACAAATAATGTGAAAAATACAATTTTTATTTTTATTTTTAAGTTTCAATGCAACATAAAATGCTGATCCAAAAAAAAAAAAATGCAACATAAAATGTTTTACGCTTTTTAGGGGTAATTACTTTTTTTTTTTTTTAAGTTCTGAATTAAAGTAAAATCAATGAAAACAAGCATCAAGACTTATGTATCGAGTAAACATTTATTGGAATCTAATGAAGGGCCTTCCAAAGTTCCTAGATCGATCCCCTACTCAATTAGATCACAGAGCATAGTCTATTTAAGTTCCATTAGACCTTAAAGGCTCATTTAGATAGTGAGATAAAAGAAGATGGGATAATTTTTTAAAATTATGTATTTAAATTAAGAAATAAGATGAGATTGTTTGGATTAAAAAGTAATTTTAAGATAAGTGTTTAGATAAAAGAATATCACTCAGTATAAGTTAAGATGAGATATTTTATAAGAATAACTCAATCATACGTTAATACTAATAAAATATTTTATAAATAGTAATAAAATAATAATAAATTATTTATGAATAATAGTGAAATAATTTAAAGAGATGTAGGAACAATTATATTTCCCCATAGGGCAAGTCTACTTGTAAATGGCTTAGATTATTCTTAAGAGATGCTTGAGAATGAGACAAGATGATAAATTTATAAATAATTAAATGATTTATAAATAATAGTGAAATTATTTGAGTTATGATATTTTATTGAATTTTAGAAAATGAGAGATAAAGAGATTAAATAAAAATATTATGAAATTAAAATATTGTTGGAATATTTATTTTGAGATATGAAAATTTTAAATTATTGTTTATCTTTTATTTAAAAATTAAAAAAGATTGTAATGGTTGGATAATAATTAAATAGATATTTGAATATTTAAAATTAATAAATATTTATATTTAAATACTGTTTAACAATAAAATGAGGTAAAACTTTTCCGAAACATTCCCTTAAATTCTGGTCAGGTTGCTAATGATAAAATTACGAGAGATATTATGATTAGGAAAAATCTAGCTGGAAGAATATTATACACTAATATGTACAATAATTTAATATAATTAGTTAAAAAATAAATTTTATTAAAAATAATGATAATTTAAATTCTAAATATAAAATAATTAATATTAATACGTAAATTAATACGTAACTTTATTTATATATAATAAAATTTTTATAAATATTGATGAGGTACTGGAAAATTACTAAAAAGAAAAAAAAGAAACAACGAAAGAAATAGTTTTGTTAGTTATATATAAAATTACGTACTAATATGCGTATCAATATTGATTCATTTATATTTAAATTTTAAATTAGTATAATTTTTAATAAAATTTACTTTTTAATTAATTGTATTAGATTGATATATATATAAATATATAATTAAACTTGTAACTAAATATTTTTAAGAAAAACTACGAGAGAGATGTTACGAGTCTTGTGCCCGATGCATCCTTCACAAGTACTCTTCGTAGATCACATCGTACTGAACTAAAGATTGTATCGGTAAAATCGCAAACCACGAACCGAGTATTTTTGGACTGATAAATTGTTATACGAAATTACGAATACGAGGAAATAGAAGAAAAATAAAATATTTTAATCATGAAAATATTATATTAAAATAAATTTATAAAATGAGTGATTTGATATATTAGGTTAAATTATCAAATTATTTTATTAAATCTAATCAACTATATCAAAGTTATATTATTTTATAGATTTATTTTTATATAATGTTTTTTATGTTTGTACTATAAATACGTCTTATGTGTTTCATATGTCTATATATATAAAATAATGTTATATACCATATATACTTTTATTATATTTTGATCTTATTATATAAAATATGACAGATTTAACATTATTAGATGATAAAAAATAATTTAATAAATGATCATTCAACGGTTATTAATGTCTTATTTTGACACTTTTGGGTCAAACTCTCAGCAACTCAGATCTTCAATCTAAGGCTTGCGGATACAAAAAAACACTACAAAATAGGGTCCATGGTGATGGCCAATGAGTATTTAATACCAAAGTCAGTATAGTTTTAGAGTTTAGTGTAAGCATGTAAAGAGTTTAGAAAGAATTTATAGTATCTAGGATCATCTTATATACTTAATTTATGATGGTCAATTGTCTATTCCCTTTGTTAGAGGTATATGTCACATGAGTCGTGTCCTCAATTAGATGTAATAAATGCAATATGGCTTTCTATCCCTTATATCTAGTGGCAAACGTGCTATGTCAGATCTCTTTTCCCTCCTTATTTGTTGTTAGGAGATCAAGGGCTCCCCACGTTTATTGTCTATCCGCTTGTATAGACCCTTTGGGTTAGGTGCATAGGGGGAACCATGGTGGTGTCTCTTATTTCCATTCCTCTAGGGTTAGTGACCCTCTATGGGCTGAGTGATTATCTAACCGGTTCAGGCTCCTTATATCTATGCCTATGCTCTTAAGTCTAAGAGTCGGGGGAAAATTTTAATTACAACGGTAATAAATATGTTATATTTTATATAATATAATAAAAATAAAATAAGAACATAATATATAGTATTTTCATATATATATAACTTTTGTTCAAATATCAATTCACAATGAAAAAACCTCTGATTTGGAGAGCAAGAGACACGTTTTTTAATTAATATAAGCTTAGGTTGATTAATTGACCCTTTTTTTTTTTGAATAACAGATTACATCCATTCATTAAAGAGGACATACAACTTTGACTTAAAACATCAAGCCAGTTACAAATATTAATAACTTCTCAACACACTAATGTAGTTGATATGGTCTAGTCCAGACGCCAACCTCTAAAGACCTAAGTCTAAGAGATAGCTCAACTCTATCCATGATAGAGTTACCAAATCCCCATACCCGACTAAGCGGAATATGGGACACCAACCCCACCAAGCACCGCGAAGCACAGGGGGGGGACCACTCCATCCGGACAAAAGTCCGATGGCAATATTTTTTTTAGATTTTTATTTATTGGAAATAAAAAACAAGACACAAAAAAAAAAACACTAAAATCACTGTACACGGAAAATCAGTGAACAAATGAGTACTGTAGCGCGTGCCATACACGCGCCACGCTAGGAGGAAACCGACAACAGATCTTGGTAGTCCCCGATTCACAGGCTCCAGAAACACCGCTCGTGGTGTCGGCAGATGGATTCCTGGTGGCGCGTGAGAGCCACGTGCCAGAAAGTCGGAAAAATTAACCCGCGCGTGCGGGCCTTTCTCTGCTCCGTTTGGCATTGTATTCGGTGGACTTGAAGATCGATGGCTGGGCAACGCCATGGAGTGGCGCGTGTTGGTCGGTGGTCGCCGGAGTCTTCCAAATACGCGATTTCCTTATTTGGCCTAAAAAACAAAAGAATATAAAACAAAATACAAAAACAGAGGGGGGAGAGGGAGGGAGGCGAGGAGATGGAGGGAGGGGGAAGGGAGCCGAAGCTCCCACCCCCTCCGGCCGAGATGCATTGGTGGGTGTTTTAGAGAGAAGGGAGAGGTTTTAAAACTAGAGAGAGACAAAGCTTAGAGTGATTAATTGACATTGAAATATGGAATGATATCCTTATAATTTATTTATAACTATTTTATTATTCAGTTATTTTTTTTTCTTTTTTCTATTTGAATATGGATTAAAAAATCTCAAAATATAGTATTCTTATATAATCTTAAAAAAAATCAATCAACCTATAACTTAATCATATCATTTAATTAAAAATAAATTTAATTTTGTAAAAATTGATATTTTTGTACTGGTTGAGTTTTAAAAACACCATTTGAAAGAAAGATGCTCTCTTATTATATTGATTGATTGAATTTATAATCAGTAAGAATGTTATGTTATAAGAATTTTAATCCAGATTCAAAACGTAAGTTAAAAAATAAAATAAAAAACTACGTTAATTACGTTTGCCTGTTTACAGTTCAGCTAGCTAATAGCATTTACGCTACGTTTGTTTTGGTATAGAATAAAATAAGACCGATCGATAATAAAAAAAATCATTCATTACGTGACGAAAAATAATTTATTTTTTCCTGACTAAGTTTTTCACTGATTGAATAATTTGCGTCCTCTTGCGTTTATGTGCATGTTGGCTATTTATATAGTTTAGTCAAAATCTGTCTCTATGGTTGGCTAATCTCAACCCATCACAAAAACATACGAGGTTGTTTGTTTCTGTAACAGGATTTTCATAGTGTATCATCCTTCCCTATACCACATATAAAAAAATCTACATATAAATTAATTCAAAATATCTATATAATTTATTAAAAATAAATGAAAAATAAAAACACAAAAGTGCTAGAGGGAACGGATTAATATTTCTCTTTTTTGTGTTTACGGACTCTATTTTATTTTAAATATATTTTTTATTTTTTAATAAATCACATGATACTACAGTTAACAATAAATTTTCCAAAACCATTATGAAAGTTCTATTATAGGAAAATGTCTAAATAATGCAAAGACGTTAGGTATAGAAGAAATTCTCAAATTTCGGTTAATGGAAACAAAATGGATTGCCAATATAAAGATGGCGAGGATAAATATGCCATAATTAAATCATTATTAATTTTTCCTTTAAAAAAATACAAAAATTTTATATGTAGTTAATTTTACTTATTATTTGTATACTTCGTTAGTATGACCGGATGCATTACTTTTTTAATATAAAATAATTATTTTAATTAATTACATTAATAAAATATATAAAGAGTACATAAAAATATATAAAGAGAATTTAAAAACAAAATAATTTTTTTTACGACAAGTGTGGAAATAATGTACGCACCAATATATCATTCTTTATACATAGACAGTATCTAATAATGATTTGAATTTTCTTGAATATAGGGAGATATTGTGCATTATTTTTAAAATATGTGTAATTATTTTGTATATTTTGTTATATATTTTATTAATATAATTGATTACTTTTTATTAAATAATTATTTTAATTAATCATATTAATAAAATGTATAATAAATATACAAAATTGCATATGACATAACTCTTTTCTCATTTTGTAATTTATTTTTTTATTTTAAATTTTTTTTCATTTTTTTATAATAAATATATAGTATGTAAATAATAAATAGAATAATTTAATTAATTTAAAAAAAATAAATAATATTTTAATATATAAAATATGTGATATAAAATAATGTGAAATATTTTATTTTATTTTATTATTATTATTTTTTTTAAAGGGGGTGGTTAAGTTTGGGGAGCATTTTCCCACGAGAAAAGGCGTCGGTGCACGTGAAGATTCTGAACACAGAGGAACCATAAACACCTTTTAACAGTTCTCTTGCTTGCTGAAGTGGTCTTCCCCATTACTCGACACTTGTACGACGCGAGAGCCAGCTGTGTTTCTTTTCTCTTCCCTTCTCTTCGCTTCTTTACTTTTCTTAATTTATTTTCTTACCATTTTTTTAAAGATAAATATTTTAATCACATCAATTAAACTCAAACAGAAATTAATATCTTTAAATTATAAAATTAATTTATTTATAAAATAGATATTACGTGTTATAAAATTATAATTTAAGATAAATATTTTAATCATAAAACAATTTCATAAAATAAATTAACAATTTAAAGTGTTTAATTTAAAAAATTAAATTAGTTAGATGGTAAAGCCACTTTTATTTAATATTATTCTTATTATAAAACAGATATAAGATATTATAAATTATAAATTTTATTTTGTGGGATATATTTGTAAAAAATATATTAATATGTGTCCATCTCTTAACAAAACTAGCTTTGGCAAAAACCAAAACGAAGACGTATATATCAGACTAGCAGCAAGCTGAGACTTAATACAAGCTTAAAAAATGATAATTCTGGGTCTATATTTTATAAGAAATAATATTTATAGTTGTGAGTGTATAAATATTATATAATTATTTAAAAATAAATAAATATTTCACTTATATTAACACTTATTTTGCCAATTTTATGGAATTATGTGAGTTTATAATTTATTGGTTTGTTATTACAAGAAAAATGCTACTAATTTAAGATATCTCTGTCCCGTCTATTTTGTTTAACTTTAACATGAGTAAAGCATATATAGATGCATATATCCACGATCCTTTAGATATATGTATATATTTATATATATACACAATAAATATTCGTAAATATATATTTATTTTTCTATATATTTATATATGTCGATATCATGGACAAAAAGATGGCTAATAGATACATAGACCACGTGATTCTGAATAGAGTTCCACAAAAAATAAAAAATTATGTGGTCCCAAAAGGTCAATTAGGCTCGTTTATTTTATGTTTAGATATTTTGCCACAGTAGTAAACATTAGTGGTGGTGTTGGTTTGTTTGGGAGAAATGCGTTTCACTGTTCCCAATTTCGTTGAAAGTAGGCTTTATTGGATATTGAGATCATGGAATACAGCATCCAAGTACTTCCTCACAACTCCAACTCCCATGCATAAATACCCCATCATCACACTTTTATAGTAATTTATTTATAACATATTTGCTTTATTTTTGTAATTTTCTTTTCAAAAATTGGAATAATATTGTCATCTATTTATTTATTTTGTTGGAAAAACACAAAACCTATGAATTACAAGAAGACATAATTCAAACTAATTTTGATGTCTCTAATAATCGCTACAAGAAAAATAAACTTTTGTAATCAATTTACAGCAACTGTTGCTAATAGTTTTTTTATTGTTATAAATGCAATCAAAATAATCTTTTCGTTGTTATAAATTAATTACGAAATTTTTTTTTTTGTAGTGAATATTAATTGATATGTGTGGATTTTGACGATGATTTGTTATAAAATGATGCATAAGAATTATGATCATGAGCAGAATTGACGTGCTTAATTCTCTCGGATCCTCACATGATCCTCTAAAAGCAATATTTCAACCTCTTTTATTTTCATCCACAATTCATTCCATGTGCACAACAAGTACTTATTGGAATCCTTCTGAAGTTTCGTCCCTCCAAGATTTAGCTTTTTCTTCTGTTTGTCAATTTTAGGAGAGAGAATGTATGTGAGTAGCGTACTTATAATTGTTATATACATTAAATTTTTCATATTATTTGTATATTTTATTAATGCGATTGATTAGAATAATTATTTTATATTTAAAAAAATACATAATAAGTACAAAAAAATAACTGTATATAAATTTTTTGTTATATAATTAACAAGACTTTGTTGAATTAAAACCACACATCTGATTTGGAGATCACCTAAATCATGAATACTCTCTTTCTCTATATATATATTTATTAAAAAATTACATTTCCATCTTATCGCAACATATCATTTAATAAAAATTTATTATATAAGCATCAACTTTTAATAATATGACATCTTATGATGGAATAAGACTAATTACATGTTAATTAATTTTGAAATGAAAAATAAAATTAAGAAGCGTGAAGTAATTAATTTTTCCAAAAGTGACCTTTTGGGACGTGGAAGTGTTTCTGTCTCGGGGCATCGATCTCTCGTTACCTTTCCCTACTTGATCTACATGATGTGTCCATAAAAGCTTTGAAAAGTGGGAATAAAAAAAGACGAGTAGGGTTTTGAAGTTACCTGAGATAGATCGAGCAGATACTGCTCCAAATTGTTATAAAAATATGTACTTTATATCATGAAATATTTATCACAATATATGTCTTTTCTTCCTTTTTCGGATTCCCTTTTCCTTTTTATTATTATTATAATATATTTTTTAAAAAAATTTTAGAATCCTATTCAAAGCTTCTTAGCCCATTCACAGGCCACTTGCAGTACATACATATAGATGCATGTTGATCTTTATATATATATATAAGTAAAACATTCAATATCAGATATACGCACGATCGACGTACTTTAACATGAGGTGCTTAATTCCCTTACTATTTATAAAACAAGACATTAAAAAAAGACATGCATTCACGTACTCTGATAGTTAGTGTTGCGATAAATTAAGTAATTAAACGTAGATCGGTGCCCTGGAAAACAAACAATGTGATCAGGTATAAATATTCTAAATTCCCATTAAAAAAAAAAAGGGGACTTCTGATCATTAGTGTAAGCTAGCGTTCGTTACTCGCCTTTGCTTTTAGTTTTGGCAAGCGCTCAGTGCTTTTGTGTTTTTCCTCGCTTGCGAATCATCTACTTCTTCCATGGAATTTGTTTAAAAGCGGGAATCAATATGAGAAAGTGGGTTACCAGGTTACAGTGCAAGTATCAATATTAGTGGATGGGAGATTCGGAGAACCTATATCACAAAAGGAAAAATATAGTTGCAAGTATAATTGTGTACTAATCTGTGCATTAATATGATGTGATTAGTCAAAAGTAGATTTGATTGAAAACAGTGTTAATTTAAATTTTAAGTATGAATAAATCAGTATTGGTATATAGATTAGTGTGCGACTATACTTGTATGTAGCAAAACTCATCACAAAAATGAATGTTAATTATTTAAATATCTCGTTCTCCTTTATTAATCATGATTATTTGAATATCTCGTTCTTCTTATTATGTCATCTTTGTTATATCGCTCGTTTTGCTTTATTGATGTTAATAACATATGGTTTATTAAAATATATATATATCTAAAATAAAATAATGTTTGAAAAAATAAGGATTAAAATATTAAGTTTTCTTATATACGTTTCTAATGTTTTAAAAGTTTTTAAATAAAATACGTGGCATTACATGGTGATGTCTCGTCAATAAAATAAAGAGAACAGCATAACTAAATTAATGCAGAATCATTTTCCAATATGAAATTTTTTATTTACTTGTTTAATTTATATTAAAATTTAATCATTTCAAGAATGAAATCAATTAGTTAGGTATGTCTAATAATGGATCGACAGTGGCCATTTAATTAGTATGAAATGGAGGGTGACGTGGTTGGCGATCTTAAAACTTGTGACTATTCGTGTATATAATTAAGTATTTGTGTAACTTTAATTCTTCTTTATTTGTGCTAAATCTCCATGAATATGGTGGTTTGTTAATTTTGGGGTTTTGCCGTTTCTACTGCTGTTATGGCGCGTACGCATCGTTTCTGCAAAGCGTGTGCAGTTTTGGGTTATTGTATTGTGAGGTAAGTTTGCAACATGCTTGCTGGTGCAGGCAGCTTGCAGCTTTGTATCTGTCTATTGGATGTGATTGCCCTTTATGTGTACGTTGTTTCTTATTACCTACGAAAAATTAATAATCACACTGTGCTTTTCAGTAACTGTATTTTAAAATTATAAATATATATTTGTAACTTTATTTTATAAAAATAATTTTATTTTAAAATATGTTATGAAATAGACCGTACGGTATCATTGCTCTCGAACAAAACCTCGCAGAATCTTACGCTGCTGAGGATTGACCACATGTAAATAATAATATTTTATAAATTTTAACGAAATATATTTTAATATAAATAAATTGAGATATTAAAAAAATTCAAATTATTTTAGGACCAGCTGACAACTTCATAATAAAATAATACTTTTTTAAAAAAGAAATTATTTTGACTTTTATTTATAATTAATGTGTTTAAATTTTTTTAAAAAATAATATTATAATATAAAAGTGCGAAGGATCGGCTGTGAATAAGTATAGTACTTGCTGTGTCACATCTCATCGAATAGTAATCTGGGGGCAAAAATAAGCTTAAAAATATGGAAAAGTACAGTTATAAGTATAGTTGTGTATTAATTTCTGTATTAATATGATGTGATTAGTTAAAAAGTAGATTTTATTGAAAATAGTATTAATTTAAATTTTAAGTATGAATAAATCAGTGTTGATATACAGATTAGTGCGTAACTATATTTGTATGTAGTAAAATTTTAAAAATATTGACTCGGCGAAGGCTTTTGTACAGCAAGATGCAGTGAAACAGCGCACGAGGGGTAACTATTGCAACGTTTAAGTTCTGATTTCAATTTTTGGCAAACTCCAAAATTCTCCAAATCCCAATATTACAATCTCTCTAAATTACATTGTTTAGAGGCCACCAGCCACCATACATACGCATGCGGCATGCCCACCGTTTTATTTTTATTATTTTTCTTTTGAAGATAAAAATAAAATAAAAAAGAGAAAAATATTCGATTGATCCAATTCCAATGATAACTCCAACCCCGTTTTGGGAAAAAAATCTGTCGCCTACTTGACTGTCTCTTTGCTATTTGAGTCTAGCAAGATGGTGTATAAACTATAAACAACCAGCTTTCACTATCGCACTCCCGAACTCAATAAAATATTGCCTAATTATCTATGTTCTCAAAAGACTATCTATTGTATTATAAACCCTTAAATTTTTACTTTTTGTTTTCTTTTTCTGCGGTAATTTCTTTTAAAGAAAAACATTTTTTTTAAGCATAGATGACGTGCCCAAATGATAACATGAAACGGATATATTTTTAGAATAATATCATATACAGTTGTAGATGAAATTTATTATTAAAATTATTTTTTTCATAAAGATATTGTATTTATTCAATTTTTTTTATAAAATTGCACGACATTTATGTATTTTACGATTGTAAATATTATTTATTATATTTTTATAATATTTAAATATGTTTTAAGAGGATGTCAACGCGTACAAATATGAACCAAAACCTTGAAAAAAAAAATGGGTGAGGGACGAGGAGGCAAGCTAGGAAACTCCACCATAAGGAATAGGGCAGCTGTCAACTAGGCCCAAACCAAAAGAAACATACACCACTTTAAAAATTGAACTGGTAATCTGGTATGACGAATTCTAAATTCTTTAAAGCTAACGAATTTTGTGTGCGAGCCCATTGACCTCTGGTGGCAGCCCGTATGTATTTCTTACTAGGCCCAATAAGCAGCTCATCTAGGAAAGGGTTTTAAACTTTTTAAGACGTGATTCTCCTTATTTTATAGTTTTTCGGCAATCAAGAAAATATTGTTCCCTGAGTTAAGAGTATGCTTGCGTGATTACTGGAAATAGCTTTACAGGGGGAATAAATGACGTGTTCTCCGTTACGATATTGACAATATTACCCTCATATTTCAGAATGATTAAGGTATATTTAGATGTTAAGTTGAGTTGAATTTAGATAAAAATTAAAAATTAAATAAAATATTATTTTTTAATATTATTATTATTTTAGTATTTAAAAAAATTAAATTATTTATTATATTTTGTATTGAAATTTGAAAAAATTGAATAATTAAATAAGACGAGTTGAAGTGAGTTGAGAATCCAAATTGGCCCCAATGGTTACTTCATCATATCATTTAAAATATATCACCAAAATACATTTTTTCTATTTTATATATTAATTTTTACAATATAATATACATCAACTTAGGGCTGTTCATCCGGGTTCCAACCCGGGAATCCGGATTTATCCGGACCGCAACCCGAATTTCAAATCCAGGCCGAAACCCGGCCCATGTCATCCCGCGTCACATCCGGGTCGGAACCCGAATGAATCCGGGTTTTATAAAACCCGGATTCCGGGTTCAACCTTTTTTTTTTTTTTTAATAAAAACCTATAATTTTTTAAGAAAAATTCATGTTGAAAAGCATAAGCATAATTCTCTCTGTTTTTTTTTTTAATAAGCAGCATAAGCATAATTCTCTTTTATGTAAAAGCCTATATTTATTATAGAAATTAAAAGAAAACTGTTGAAAATCATCATCATTTTTTTAATTTTATAAAAGCCTATATTTTGTGAAATATATAAACTACCATTGTCCAGAATAATAAAATATATAAACTACCATTGTCCAGAATAATAAAATATATAAAAATGAAAAACTTAAATGCATGCAATCCACTACAAATTACATTACATTACACAATATAAAATTACATTACAAAATATAAAATTACAAGATGAGTTACATATCAATAACATAGTCTTCTATATGATTTAATCACACCAAAATAAAACTAGTCCATTCGCTGTAGCCACCCAAACGGAAGATAAATCAATGGGTTCATCTCATAAGCTTTTACCAAAGCCCTGCAATTCTGTTGTTGAAAAACATAAAAGGAAAGAAGATAAAGCATTAAAAGTAAGGAAAGTGTCTACTGCTACACCAACCAAACCATACTTTCCTAATGCTACACCAACCAAACCATAGTACAAATTACAAAACTTGCAAAGCAACTAACGCTTCCAGTCCTACCAATGCAATCCATGTGTAACCATGACACAACAGTTCGAAAACTTCAGCAACCAGGTACTAAGAGAAAATATGAGTCTCCTAGATGAAAAGCAACATGAAAAAAATGGTGACAAAAATCAATCACGACATATCACCAACACTGCAAATTTATCTCACAAAACACTTCAAGAATTTAATAAACCTCCACAATAGCTTTAACAATTAGAATTTTTGAATGCTTTCAGTTTCTATCTTGCAAGCATATACACAAAATTCCAACAATATAGCAGCAAAAAAAGGCAACACCTGCCAATTTGCATTCAACAATAAAATTAAAAACTCACCCAACAGAGGATGTATTCAGTTCCTTCTTTGAAAGGATTATTATTATCATTGACACGTGCCTTGTGGTTTCCAATCTGTGAAAGATTAGAGAATAAGTCATGTAACATCTATAATCATACATAACCCATGAATAGGAATTTACTGCTTATCATGAAACTTGTGATTGCAACAATTCTTGAGATGAAGCTCAAACTGCTCTTACTGAAGGAGGCCTTCCTCTAGGGGCTCCCATGTATCAGTTATGTCGGTGGATCCAATTGAAGTATTCTGATGAAGGCCAACAATTCTTCTCTGCATGAAAATAAAAGATCCAATTGAAACATATTTCGACCCAATAAGAAAAACTAAATTGTCTGCCATATGCAAAAAGTAAATAGAACCTTTATTAACTCCACAATCGTCACGGTCTTGTTAATGGCTCTTCCCATTGCCTTGAAGACAATTTCGCCCGAACCCTTTTCCTCCTACAGAATATATAAATGGACAGAGCAAAGGGGATAAGGTATCAACATACACAAGATTCAGGGAAGAAGGCGAAACTACCTATAACAAAGTAAGCCCTAACAAGGCAAACCTACCAAACACTTTAAATGCTAGCACAATCATTCGAAAAAAAAAAAGAAATAAATAACAAGAACCGAGATTTCCTTAATGACTCAGATCTAAACAAAATCTCTTCAAATCTATCGAGATTTGTTCAGATTGTAAGGAAAAAAAGAAATAAAGAACAAGAACCGAACCGAAAAAAAAAAAAAAAAAAAAAAAAAAAAAAAAAAAAAAAAAAAACCCACTAAGATAGAAAAAGAGAAATCCCAAAAAAACCCTAAAACTCCCACTCGATATTTCACTAGATCTACCAAATCTATTCAAGTAAGAGACTCAGTTCACCAAATCACTAGATCTAACACATTTACATTCATTGTTCACAGATCAGGAGAGAGACTTACCAAAAGGTCACCGGCGATCGAGACAGACACGGCAGTGAAAAAGACATGGCGGCCAAAATCCTAGGGTTTCAGCACTCGGGTAGACGAGGCTTGTTAGGGTTGAAAATATGCACATAACAAAGCTAGGGTTCACCGAGAGAGAGAGAGAGAGAGAGAGAGAGAGAGAGAGAGAGAGAGAGAGAGAGAGAGAGAGAGAGAGAGAGAGAGAGAGAGAGAGAGAGAGAGAGAGAGAGAGAGAGAGAGAGAGAGAGAGAGAGAAGGGTTTTCGGCATCGGCACTAGACTCTCAGACCGTGACAGAGAGATCATGGTCGGGGAGTTGGGGAGTGAAGAATGAAGGAGATTACGGGGGCGGCTAGGGTTTCGTGTGTTAGAGAGAGAGAGAGGGTTTTTTGAAGTGTTTATACAAACCCGGTTAACCGGGTTATAAAACGGAACCCGAGTTTCATACCTGGGTCCGCACCGGATGTATCCGGTTTTGCAAATGCGGGGTCCGACCCGGATTTCATCCGGGCCGAAAACCGCAACCGGAAATCCAGTTTTGCGGGTTCCGGGCCGGTCCGGATAAAAACCGACCCGATGAACAGTCCTACATCAACTTATTTATTTATTTTTTCACATAATTTAAATATTATACTATTTAAATTTTTTTAATTCATTTCTAATATTTTCTCTGACTATTAATAATATCCTTATATCTTTTGATATTTGTAATATATTTTCATATATAATATCATCTAATTATGTTTTATTTTAAATTAATCCAAATTTATAAACTAAACTAAAATATAAATTAATTTAAATAAAAGACTTTTTTATTTATTTAACCAACACTCAACTCTTGAATTGGAATTGCTAGTAATAAGATTAAAGTTGGATTTAAGTATTGAGAAAAGTTATAAATAATAATAAATAATAATAAAAAGTAAATAAAAAAATAATAATAATAAATAAAAAATAATAATAAAATAATAAAAAATAATAGAGAGGATTGAGAAGTGCTCAACACTCAAACACACTCAAAACAGATGCATGCATGCAAAGTATAAGATTTGCAATGCTTTAGCAGAGAGAAGGGAAAGTAGATGAGAGAGAAATTATTAAAAAATTATTTACAATTGTATCAGTTACTGCTAGATGTAGTGGTAATACTGTAGTTAATTGAAAAATACATGTGAAATAGATGATCGGTTGGAAGCTACTTTTTGACTATGTTCTTCAAATTATACAGAAATGAGGGCTTTGCATAAGCTGCCGTGAGTCCTCTAACCTCTCTTAAGATACACAAAATATTTAAAATTGTAATGATTCGTGTAGTATTTATTTGAGCAGAAAATATGAATCTACAAGGCAACATAGAACCGCATCACGAGCAACATACGTAATCTTTACCTTTCGTATAAATACTATTTATGGAATTAAAAAAGTCATCAATGTTTAAAAGTATTTTTTAATGCTTATTTAAAATAAAATATTATTAAAAGAGTAATGGTTTATATGGTGAGACATGTAAGTACTATATAATCGTTTTAAAAAATAATATAATTTATTATTAAAAAATTAATTTTTTATATAAATTTCATACTTATGAAAAATGTTATTTATAATTGTGAATATTCAAGTATTGTACAATTATTTAAAAAAAAAGAATAAATACATAATTTATATAAAAAATAATTTTTTTAATAATATACCTACTTTTTTTTTTAACACGACTACACTATATTTTTATATTTCACAATAGTATGTAATATTATTTCATATTTATTTATTTTTTTAAAATAAACGGAAGAAACTTACATATTTAAGTATTATTTCTCTTACTAAAACAATGGAACTAGGGATCCTATTTGCTACCCGTCTGCACAGGAGAAACGTCGAGAGATTTCTTTAGCCCATAGAATCATGGACAGATGATGTATCTAAAAAGATTTTATTTTATTTTATGCCTGCAAACACCCCAGTTTTGTAACCCAAGCAATCGGCCTCAGCCCAAACCCAACCCATCAAATTCCCGGAGCGAGCGCCTTAACACGGCGAAATGAGAGAGAATCCCAGAGCCGAAGCCGAACGATTACTGGGAATCGCCGAGAAGCTCCTGCGCAACCGAGATCTAGGCGGGTCCAGAGACTTCGCCATCTTGGCTCAGGAGACGGAGCCCCTTCTTGATGGGTCGGATCAGATCTTGGCCGTGGTGGACGTCCTTCTCGCGGCGGAGAAGCACATAAACAATCACCACGACTGGTACGCTATCCTCCAGGTTGATCGCCGGTCTGATGACCAGGATCGCATCAAGAAACAGTACCGCAGGCTCGCGCTGCTCCTCCATCCGGACAAGAACAATTTCCCGTTCGCCGATCAGGCTTTCAAGCTCGTAGCCGATGCCTGGGCTGTCTTCAACGACCACCTCAAGAAGTCTCTATATGACAACGAGCTCAGCCTCTTCGCCAAGGTCGATCTGAGCTTGGGCGGTAGGAAGGACCATCACGGGGAGAGCAACAGTAATTACACTAGCGGCGCGAACGAGGGTCCGGATGATAATCGATTGAGACTGTCGAGCTTCTGGACCATGTGTCCCTACTGTTACCACCTGTACGAATATCCTAGGGTTTACGAGGAGTGTTGCTTGCGGTGCCAGAATTGCCGGAAGGCGTTCCATGCGGTGCTGATCCCATCGCTGCCACCGCTGGTGCCGGGCCAGAAGGCCTACTACTGTTCCTGGGGCGTCTTTCCAATGGGCTTCGTGAAGACGGACAGCGCAGGAAAGGATGCCTTGGCGGATGGCGCGGCGATTCGAAATTGGATGCCCAACGCACCATCGCAGGAGAGTGGTAGGAATGATGTGATACCGTTCACGGCGGCCGGAAGGGAGGTTTCAGCGGTGGGTGGTTTGGGTGGGAACTCGGGACCCAGCAAAAGGAAGAGAGGAAGGCCCCGAAAGTCTACTGTGCAAGCCCGATAAGCAATGGGACTAATATTTATGACCGAAGGATATTGCTTTTGGTGAAGAGGAGTTGGTCAGCGGGATTCAAAGAGCGCCAATGGAGACTGACGGGGGATGTTGGAATCAAAGGTGAGACGGGGTTGGGTCTTGGGGGGGCGACGATTTTCATGTTTTGCGGGAGAAAATGGTTTGGGTCTGTTGGTGTGCTAATGTAAGTGTACTTGTGTTGTCGTCTGTAGATTTCAGGTGCCCTACCATAAATTGAGTGGCCCATTATCAAACCGTAAATTTTATTAGCAAAGCTACAATCTGATGTCAGCTGGGCTTCTCTTTGGACCATTTTTTGAAGACTCTTGATTCTTTTCTTCGGGTACATCTATAACTTGTTTGTTTGTCCCATTTAAAGCTCGTTCTGGATTCCTCCGAGCTATTGCACCTGATAATTAAAGTTTCCAAAAAAGGAAACCAGGAAATGACTGTTAAGATTGACGTTAAGAGTTAATAAGCAATCTTGTTTTGACGGTGTTTTTTTTTTTTTGAAAGGAAAGAGATTTTTTTTTTTTTTTTGACGGTGTTAAAACATACATTGTTGACGGGAAAGTCTTATCATAATGGTTAGTATAAGAAGATATTAATGTTTTTTTAATTAATTTATATATAATTACGTCTATAATATTAATTGTTTTTACGCATGTCTCGTAAGCAATCGAGATAAACTACAATGAAGATGCCATAGAGAGGGATGTTAAAGCTAGGGGTGGTAATTTTTGAGTATTAGACCATATGGATCAGGTCTTAAAATTCTAACATGACTCGTATAGATAATGAATAATACAACACGACACAACTTGTTTTATCTTTTAGTAATTAATTTTTATTAGATTAACCTAGATACGATTCATTTAACTCACTTCAACCTGTTTAATCCATTTCATATAAATGGGCTAAACTGACTTATATATATATTTTTAACTCAATTAAGATAATTTTATATATAATATAAAAATAATTATATAAATCATTCACTAGACTCTAAAATAAAATATTTCATTATTAATATTCAAACCAATATTTTATTATTAATAAGAACAATAATATTTTCATAAAATAAAATTATTTATTAACTAATAAAAAAAAGTCTAATAGTTTGAGATATTTAGTCAAATATTAAACAAAGATAATGGATTTTTCCATGTTATTCAATAGAAAGAGAAATAATTTTGAGGAAATAGAGAGCAATGTACCTGAGAAGAAAGTTGGGCAGCTTTTAATTCAAGATAAAGATGAATTAGAATCCCCTTATTGTAGCTCTTTTTGCCAAATTATATGGAAAAAGAAGAAAAATGAGTAAAACAAAATCCGGAAAATAAAGTGTAGGGGACAAGGTAAAGCATGTAAAGCAAGCATCTAAGAATGAAAGATGCTAAGATATCTCAAACAAGAATGATGATATAGATGTCTCAAGCAAATGAGCTTCTGAAAACTACACAAGTTTTACCAAAACAATATGTCGTTTTTGACCCACATTTTCAAAAAAATAAAAATAAAAATAAAGTATTGCTTCTATGGGCGTCATTGAAATCGTGAGAGTCTCAATGACCAATGTACAATATTCATCTACAAGAAACAACTGTATAGAACTCGTATCTTTCAAGAGTTACGACTTTAGAGTGGTGAGGGGAGAATGCAACGGATCTGGTGGGGGAGAAAAAATTTGAAATGGATTGGGGTGGCTGACAGAACGCGCGTTTTAGGCAATCAGGCAGAGAAAAAATATAAACACTAGAGGAAATGTTCGGTATAGAATTATTTAGAATAGCGAGATAAAATATTAGGTAGTATACCGCCTCATTACCACGTTTACATACAGGCCATATAATTGACACCATCTATATTTGAAGTCCAAGATGTCGAGGTACAATAGTTTTTTTGGCCACTATCCGCTTGATTTGGGGGCGAGGCCACTATATTTTGTATAATTTTGTAATATTAATTTTACATTTAAATTTGAAAAAGTAAAATTATTTATTATATTTTATATAAAAATTTAAAAAAATTGTAATGATGAGTTGAAATGAAATGAGATGAATTTTTTAATTTTATGTAATCAATCCGAGCCTCAGGCATCAAAGTTCACGTATTGCTAGAATACAATATTATTAATATTATTTTTTATTTTAAAATTTAAATTATTTATTATATTTTATAAAAGAATTTAAAACTATTGGAATAATTAAATAAGATAAAATAATTTGTGTAACTAAATGTTAAATATTAGGAGATATTTGGATAGTGAGTTAAGATGATATAATATAAAAGTTGAATAAAATATTATTAGAATATTAATTTTTTAGTATTATTTTTATTTTTAGATTTAAAAAAGTCGAATTGTTTATTGTATTTTATATAAAAGTTTGTAAAAATTGTAATAATTAGATGAAATAAAATAAGATGAGTTGAGATGAGTTTTAAATCCAAACATTCCTGATGCGTTTGGATGTTGAGATGAGTTGAATTTTTTATGAATAATAGTGAATTGAGATGGTGAAATGAGTTTTATAGAAGCTACCTAATATGTGTTTGTACGTTAATATGAGTTTAGATGTATTTCTAAGAAGTTAAAAAATATTATGGATCTCACTTGTAAAAATATGTTGATTTGAAAAATATCGTGGTTTCTACGTGTATAGAGAAGCTAAGTTTAATAATATTTAATAATTTATAAATTATATATTTAAATATTAGACTATTCTTAAATTTGAACTCCACTCAGATAAGCCCAATTCAAATTTAAACTGAGTTGCTTCCATATTCCAAACGGGTTCAGACGTCGAAAACTCCCCCAATTGTGTCTTCGATGAAATCTATTGATCTAGTACAGGTTTTGGAACAAAAGCGTAACTTTACATTTCCTTACTTTTTTTTTTTTTTTTAAAGAAGAAATGTTACATATAGTTATGGAATATGCAAATATCATACAAACATTTTGAAAAAAAAATAGGTTTTATTGTTAAAGCATTATTATTAAAATTATTATTATTTTTTTCATGTGAATTATATATTTATTCATTTTTTTCAAAGTAATTGTATAATATTTGCACACTCATGACTGTAATTATAATTTATCTTTTTTAAGTTGTGAGAAATTCTATTGGATTGGATCTCATTTGATTATACAAATTATCTTATTCCATCTCATTTCATATAATTATTACAATTTTTTCAAACTTAAATATAAAATATAATAAATAATTTAATTTTTTTAAATTAAAAATATATATAATAATATTTTATTTAATTTTCATTTCAACTCATATTATTTAATAAACTAAACGAGGAGATAATACATCCACATCCATTAAAAAAAAAGTATATATAATAATTTTATTTGAAATATAAATTTTAAAATCTAAATTTTATATTGCACACGTATCGAGTTAAGAAGAGAATAACTAATTTTAAATTTATTTTCCTTATAATAATTGATATAATATTCCTCGAGTAAGGCTAGGTACTCTAGTAAAAAGAGAGAACAAAATGGTAGGTACAAGTTTGTATGTATTCTTAAAAAAGTGAATCATATTAAAAAAATAATAGATTTTTTTGTAATTTTAAAGTTGACATTTTTTTAATATATATATTTTTTACAAAAAAATTACGGGCAATTTATGTATTTGTGATTCGTGCTGATCCATATAATTTACTTTTTAACTTATTTAATTTCGTACAACTCGGTATAACTTATATTAAAAAAATCATATTTATAATTATAAAATACGTAAATATTATATAATTAATTAAAAAAATAAATAAATAAGAGATTCATATAAAAAAAACTAATTTTTTAACGACACGCCTTACTTTCTTTTAAAAATATTGTAAAATACATTCCACGACATTATTAAAAAGGAGAGTGTGCAGCCATTTCCTCCCTCGCGATCAAAATTTTGTGAAAGAACTAAGAAGCCGTTCCGTTATGCATATTTTTGCGTTTCCTCGTGAAGTTGTGAGCAAGTTAAGAGTTTAAACAGTTGGTATGTTATTTTAAGGGTTTGGATGTCTGCCATCTTAACTCATTTAATTTTATTATTTTAATTTTTTTATATAAAATATAATAAATAATTTAATTTTTTTAAATATTAAAATAAATTTAATATTAACAAATTATATTATAATAAAATTTTATCTATCTCTAAACAAAATATCTAATTTAAAATGTATAACCAAGCGAGACTAAATATTTAATCAAATACTTTTACTTGTCACTACCAATATGAATTATACAAGCAATTCATCAGATAGAAATTTAAAACAAAATTAGCAAATCCGATTTGAAATTATTCAAAAGCATGTAATATTTAGAACGGATAATTATATCATTTTTCATTTACCATAATCATTAATCCAACGTGAATACATTATAAAATTAATGGATAAAACTAAAAAATATTACCAATTTAATCAACTGGAAAGAACGGTGATTCAATTTCATTTCATTTATATATGATACAAATTTGAATTAGACACGATTTTAAATCGACTGTAAGTCCCACTGACACGCACGGGAACCCGTAAAAGCTGCTGGTTGAGTTTCTTTACTTCCAGACCAAACACTCCGCGCTGCGTGATCGAAGAGAAAACATTCCACTCTGCTAATTGCTTCTTGTTTGTGGCTTTGACGTGCGCCTGAGATTTTTGTGTCTTTCGTCCCTGGTTTCTTCTTGGTAGATTGTAAGTACTTACAGACCCTGCGTTCCTTGTTTGAGTTTTGATTTTGTGCCCGTTTCCCGACTGTTAGAAAGCCGATTTCTTTTTTGGGTCCGCATCGCTTCTGCACTGTTTGGTTGCCGAGATAACGTGGGAAGATAACAGAAAGATGATAGATGCTTTCAATTGCATGGCTTTCGTCGTTGTCCGGGACTTAGAAGACGAAAAGAAATTTTTTTTAAAAAGCGTAATACATCTATTTCGCTTCGTTATGAAAAAGAAGAATGATCCATTTGCATGCATTAATAGATGCACGGTACATTACTAAGTTTTTATGTTTTCCCCCCTTTTTTCCTGGTAAGCAAACCGGGGAAATTCGGCTTCCATTTCTTAGGAGATTAGCACGTTTCTTGCGTAAGTGGGTGCATGCCACTTAGGTGAAACGAGAATGTTGCTTTTTATTGGTTGGTGAAAGCACTGAAAGGCTTCACAATTTCATTTCTGCGAACATTATCGTTTATTTGGGTTATTCAGGGTTTAGATATTAGCAGTACCCGGTCATTGACTCATCGTTCGAGATTCGAGACAGTTAAGTGTCCTTATTGAGGCAATATTTTGCTTTGTGATAACGAGTAGTGTGCTTGGACCATGAAAGTGTCTAGCGAGGGTTAATTTTATGTGAATTGGTGTAGCGAGGCTTTAATTTTAGTAAAGTACTTCAAGAAAAGGTAACCATGATGTATTACCTTATTTCCTGTAACTGGTTTCTGCCATTCTATTTTGTGTGAGTGTGTTTGTGTGTTGGGATGAGTGGGGGAGTTGATTTAAGGTCTTTGGTAGAGTGCTCCGAGTTTTTACTAGCTAAGTTAGCTGGTACTTTTTTTGCCACAGTTAACATGAAAGTGAGAGGTGCGTTCATCAAACTCCCCTGTGAGTATGTATAACTTAATAGTATTGGATCTTCGGTTCTAATAATAGGACTCTACTCAAAACTGGAAACATTGCATATAAATAATCTACTTGTAAAAAAAAAAAATCTATAGGTACCAGCACAATATAAATTTAAGGTTAAGAGTCAAAAAACAAAAATTTATATTTTTTTTAAGGTGCTATTTTATCATCAATGGTTAATGGTAATGTATTGGATCCCCATTTGATGCACTTGTTGATATACAGTCCATATCGTAAAGGCAAACCATGAAAGGCAAATGTCTTAATAGTGGAAAAGGCCAGTTTTGGCAGCAGAGCGGTGCAGAGAAGGTTGTGGCTGATCAGGTCACATGGGGGGATTTGATATGGGTCAGGCTCAATGGTGGCTCCTGGTGGCCTGCACAGGTATTTGAAATGCTATTCTCTTTGGCTTCATCTGGTCTTCGGAACTGGTACACACACCTGTCTACAGAAGTTCATTTTATTTGTACCAAATATTTGGTAGGTTATTGATGAGAACACTATCAGTGAGAGCATTAAACCTGGAAATAAATCAGCAGGGGAAGTTCTGGTTAGGCTCTATGGAAGCTATAAATAGTTAGTGGTTTGACCTTGCTTGACTTTTTTAGTTTTACTTTTTGTTTTTTTGGGTTCTCTCATTAAATAGACTAACATGTCTTGCATCTATGTTGCAGCTTGTACTTTGATCCTGTAAAATCTCAATCTGAGTTTAAACGAGTAAGTGTTTAATGCTGGTTACCCAAATTATGATGCGACCTCCTAGGTTGATTGAGTATTGTAGTTTTGTCCACCTTTTCAAGCATTATTCTTTATATGTGATCACACTGATTCTTTGAGCTCTTCAGATACTTGAGCAGAATAATGGGTGTTATTGGAAAATTTTCAAGGAAGCCCTGGAGCAGGTGACCATTTCTTTTACCCTTTTTTGGGAACCTATGACAGGAGTTATTAGTTTGGTAAAGCTGCTCATCTTAGGTGGTGGATGATCTTAGATGCTTGTCATTGATGTTTTTTCTACCATTTGGGTATGGCTGTAGGATTGTCCTCGCTCAAAATCTGGAAGATCAAAGAGACAAGGATCCAAATCTAAGGGTGAGTTAATCTTGTGGTCATATTCATCGAATCCCCGCCTAACACTCTGCACCATATAAGGCATAATATTTATGAGTCAGACATGAGTCATTTGGAACTTGGGCATTATATAAAAAACCATAAGTTTGTAGTTGCCATAAATTGAAAAACTGCATTATTTTCTATTTGCAAGGTCTTCAGGTATCTATCTTAGTGGATGTGTGGAGATCCTATAATAAATTAATAAATAGTGTCCAAGTTTTTGTGTGCATGTCAATATCTGGTAAACATATATATTTAAATAAGTGGACGTTTGGAGTGGAAAGTCTCTTACCTAGAAATCAGAATTTCTAGACCTCTCAAAATGTAGGGATACTACTTACCTACAAATCGTGAGTAAATTAAATTAGTATATCAAGTCAGCTTGGAGTATTCTTCATCTATTGCCAAAGCCATTGTGTTACTGTTGCATCTTGAAAGAAAAAGTGAACAATAATAGCTCATTGTAATGAATGCATGTGAAGTTTGCCTTACGGAGAAAGAATCTCAAATGGAGAAGTTATGGATATGCTTATCAGTCTATTAGTTTAAAGGAGAGTTTGAAGTTCAGGCCATGGTTTCGTGTGTCACAGCGTTCAGAGGGACTTGAAAAAGTAGGGTTAAAGACACCCTAAGCATTTTCCGTGAGTGTGGAGTTGCTGAATAATAATTAGTTGGTTGGTTTGATGCAGAACAGTGATACCCAAACCAAACATTTTGGTTTTAACTAAGTACTGAACTAACCTACCAGCTGGAATCTGGGAACTGGTTGGTTTGAACCACTTTGATATCCTGAACACTCAATTCTTTACCTTCTGCACATATACAAACTTGAACAAAGATCAATCGCATGCATGGATGCATTAATTTGATACTGTGTCTACATATTTTACTTTTTTTTTTTTGGTGGGGGGGGGGGGGGGGGGGGGAGAAGATGATCCTTGGATCCATGTACATCTTTTATAGGTTTAACCTACGTTCTTTCTGTCAAAGAAGTATAAACTGTATCGTCTTCATTCCAATTATAGATTCTTATACTGGCCATATTTTTTATATTTGGCAGCAAAGGTAATAATTGATGCTTCTAGAGACAAGTTCAATCAAAATGAAGTAAAGGATCAGGACATAGAAGCCTCAAATCATGTAAGTCTAGTTTTGTTCTCTAAGCATCCTATATCTTAAACTGCAACTTTGAAGATTATATCCCCTTGGTTGCGGAGAAGCCGTGCCTGAGGGAGATATCAGGCCTGAAGTGTTAGGAATCTAGAGCACTGAAGGCTTATATTGGTGCCAAAGCTCCAAAACACTTATTCAGAAAAGGAAGGGAAAATGCAACATAGTGCTAAGGAGATTAACTTATTGAGTAATGGAACTTTTGTGAGTTGGTAGCTGCTTTATCTGCCTGCTTCTTTCCTTGTCTTGTGTTTTGGACTTCCATTACTTATGAATGGATAATTGAATGACAATTCGGTGTCAGGTAATTGTTTCTACAAGAAGGCAGCTTCCAACCATTACACCAAAAATGAAGTTGAAGATTGGAAATTCTGAAAAAGCTGAGAAAGAAAAAAATGATGCCTCTAAGCAGGATGGGATAAGAATGAATCTCAAAGCAAATAGGTCAAGCTCTGCAGAGGAAGAAGCAGAAAGTATAGCCCCTAATCAGGATAGGTTGCAAAGGAAACTCAAAAGAGTTAGGTCAAGTGGCGAGGGTAAAAAATCTAATCAAAATGTGGTGCAGAAGAAACTCAAGCTGGATAGTCCGAACCTTGAGCCTACCAGTCAAAGGGCCAAGGAGGTAGCAAGAATGAAAATCTTTTACTTTTTCTCATACATTAAATTTGCCAATGAATTTAGCTTAAACGACGCCTCTCTTGGTAAGATTAGGGTGGAGACTAAAATTGTGGACTCTAGACCTATCAGGTGCATTGCATATTACCATTCAAAGATACTAATTTATTTAAATTTGGGTTATTGTTCTTAGGAAACAACCTTATTCGGGAAGTCTCCAGAACTTAGTGCGCGGAGGGTGAAAGTGATGCAAGGTCTGGGTCTGATTGCTCCTTCTGGGTCACCCTTCTACAGAAGTGGACATGTTTATTTGCAGTTGTGCTAATTGTTGGTACTGATACATTATTCTTGTGCAAAGTCATTAATCTTGTAATGTTCAGTTCAAACCTTGACAAGGTTGTTCACTTCATGCAGTTGTGCTAATTGTTGGTACTGATACATTATTCTTGTGCAAAGTCATTTATCTTGTAATGTACAGTTCAAACCTTGACAAGGTTGTTCACTTCATTTCCTTGCTTAATTTGTGGGCGATACAAGAGCAACGGACATAAACTTACAAAAAGGTAATTTCTCTGGTGGTTGGTTCTGGATTCTTTTAACTTAAGGCATGTGCTTGGTTTACATTTTTACGCTAGAAGATTTAGATGAACATTCTATTGGAAAAGGATTCCTCGATACAGTTAAAAAAAAGGGGTGACCCTGACCAGTCTTCAATAAAAAAAAATTTAGCTTTCGAGGTTCTTCTTATATTGTTTCACACAGGAATCGACATTAAAACCAGGCATCCATACTAGAAATTGAGAAATTCCTGAGCCGTATCTTTGGTTTATAACTTTATACCACTAGCTTCTCTCTCCCGTATCTGTGCTGCGATCTTAAAATAATAAAGAAACAAAACTTAAGAGCCCGATCTACAGCATTATGAGTTGGTTTACTGGGGTAAGATGGAACCAGTGATGAAAAAGTCTTCTCCCCAATGCTTGAAAAAAACATTGACACTGAGGCAGCTTTTAGGGCATGCAATCAGATCATCCATAACTTTTGACACTAGTGCAACAGGATTGTCTTTAAAGGGCCCTTCATTCTACTTTTTACTTGAACCTTTTGTCTCAATCTTTTTTGCCCCTTCTGTCTCTTCCTATTCTGTTGCTGTCTGATCTAACTTAGAAATTTCACTTGGGAATAAAAGACGTTGGGGTCATCTTCTTGAAATGGTCCCGTGCCGTGCCAGTAGTGAGTGGAATATAACAGGTACATCAGAATCTCACTGCCAAAAGGCATGGCCTTCCCTCTCCTTTTATCGAAGGTATAATATAGCAAGATGAGGTAAGATTTTGGAGCATAACAGTTGATGATTTCAACCCATGTTTAGAATATCTTATCCAACAATTCAAATGCAATTAGATATTACTAAAGTGAGGGAGCTTTTAAACTAATAGAGAGAGTTTGTTTTTAGAAAAATATTAATTTGCATGTCAGAACCTAGAAAATGTCATCTTCGTAGCTTATAGGCATAGCCCACAAGTACGAAAACAAAACAAAAAAATTGTCGATTGCTACTGCTTCAACTTTGAGGTCCCCCCACTCTGTACCAATCTGAACTCATATCTGCTCCTGTTGTCTGGTATGCAATGCCATCAGATGTTGATCTCTCTTCCTACAGTATTCTAGATCTGTAATTGCTTCCAACATACTCACATGCACATTCTACAGTATTGTTTTTGGTCTTTGTGGGCAATTCTCTGAATTTTTGTTGGAATGTAGTGGCATATATACACATTCTTGATTCCAAAATTCAGGATTGGAGCAGTGTAGTTTTAGACATTTGCTTGCTTTTATGGGTTGAGCTTAGGAAACTACAAGACAAGGAACAAAAGAATCAGATAAATACTCATGTCCAGATCAGACTTTGCCTCTCCTTTACGAGTTTACTAGACTGAAAGGAGTGAATTTCGATTGGCTTTTGTGTGGTTTGAATAGTGAGATGAGATGATTTTAAATGAAAGTTAAAAATTGAATTGTTTATTAAATTTTATGTAAAAATTAAAAAAAAAATTATAATAATAAGATAAAATAAAATGAAATATTTTCACTGTCCAAACGGGACTAACTGATAGAGTGGATGAGAAGGATAAAAGATGTTTAATGCTAAAACAGACAGGTGCACTTAAGGTAAATTTTTTTTGGGCCTGTGCACTCTTGAAAACTATTGGGGATTTTGTGCTATCAATTGAACACTCCATGCCAAAAAAATAAAAATACTAAAATAGTTTCTGATATTTTAATATTTATTATTGTTTTTATTTTTAATTTTTAGACACATAAATTAATAAATGTTTCATCAAAGTAATTTGAAACCAAGGAAAGTTAAAAAAAGAAAAAGAAAAAAAGTACCAAAAACTGGGGAAAAAAAATGGGACACAGGAGTGAGAATGGGGTGTTCAGCTTCTAAAGTGGGAAAAGGAGGTTGTCGGTTCGTGATCGCTGCTGTCGGTTTTGGAAAATTTGATTCCCTGAAAACAAAAGCTGTCTGCGCCGCCGTAACAAATAATGCTATGCCTTTCGAAAGCAACCTTGCCACGTTTCGCATTGTCAAGCCATGGTTAATATTCTCGATGTAATATCCACTCACGTCCCACTTACGGATCTCTCCCACCACTACTGTTGTTGTAGTAATAGTCTTCGCCACTAATGCTCGTATGACTGACTTATCACCTCTACACCTGCTTTCCGTCACTCCACCAATTCCCATGACTAATCCATTTCTGTCGAATCCACATCTTTATCACAACCAAGGTCCTCACCTTTTTTTATCCTCTTTAATTAACTTATCTATTTATTATTAATAATTCACACAGAATCTATTTTTATAATTTTTTTTATTAAATTACGAAGATATTTTTATTTTATATATTAATTTAAAATATAATTATATAAATAATTATAAAAAGAGTTGATTCATTTGCTCGGCTGATTTGCTGTGATATATTAAATTAAAAAATATTTTTATATTATAAAGTAAATTTATAATTAAACAGCCAACGTACGTACCATTAATATAGAAGTTTTATAATTAAACAGTGTCGGTGATTTTATTTATTTATTTATTCTTTCATTTTTATTAGTGCCGGTGAGTTGCAAGAGACTTGGTATTAGATTAATATTGGCTAACAACTGCATGGGAAGTTAGCGGGGAAAGACAACGAAACATACAGGAAGAACGGTCCATATGCCATCTACCATCAATAGTACTGGAACGCCTGTACCATTTTCAGAAGATGAGAGGCACTTCCGGAGAAATCAAGATAAGCGGATATAAATGCCTCGAAAGTCTTTCTACATCTGCAGTTTTCACAGATTGAAACGCGTCTAAATTACTGATAAGATCGACCAAAACAAACTTGTTTTTATATTTTTCTGTCGAATGCTATATATATAATTTTATTACATATAATCACTTATCCTTTTACATACCATAGTGCATAAGCCACAAAATTGAATTGACTTATAAAATTTTGGGTGGTGCTAGAGATTCTGTCGAGGGATTCTGTTGGAGCTCAACCTTTTTGGCTTTTGAATTTTTTTATTTTTTATTTTTTAAATATTGTTACTTTTAAAAAAATAGAATATTATTAAAAAATGATTTTTAATCAAAATTAAAAGAAGGAAGAAGAAGAAGAAGAAAAAGAAAAAAAAAAAACTAGTAGCTTCCAGTGTGGATTTCCTCTGCCTGACTCATAGTAGTTTGTTTTCCCTTGGTCCGTTTAACGTTCAAGCTTTATTTCTTCTGCCTGACTCATAGTACTCTCCTCGTTTAACGTTTCACTTTTTTTTTAACAGTCAACACTGGTAAGGGATAAAAGGGGTACCGCTGCTCCACCCTTTTATACCCTTCCACGGCTTTATTTACCACTACAGTTAAACCCTCAAAACCTGCATTTTCAGGTTTCCAATTCCTCCACGACTCTCTCTCTCTCTCTCTGGTTTCTCTTCCTTTTCTGTGTTTCTCTCGCTGTCTCCCCGCCTGCTACTCCTACACTTAGGTTTACTTTGAATAACACCATCTTGGTTCTAGCTAGGTCTTCGTTTGTTATCATTCATAAAGTTATTTTTCTTGCTCCAGGGTTTTTTCTTATTTCGCCTAGCCTAGAAGAACAGAACAGAGATATGCTTCCTTTTCAGAGCTACTATGGATCGAGGAGCTTGTTGGAGAAAAATAGTGAACGCGGTCGAGAACAAAACTCGGCGGTCAATACGATGGAGGGCGGGGATTCGATGATGAGCTCTGCGTCGAAGGGGGAAAGGAGATCGGAGGAAGCATGTAAGAGTCACAAGGACGCCGAGAGGAGACGCAGGCAGCGAATCAACGCCCACCTCTCCACCCTACGCTCTCTCCTACCCAACACCACCAAGGTTTTTCTTTTCTTTTTGTTTTTCAATATTCATTCTAAGTTGCCAACTTCCTTTTCCTTTTCCTTTCACGTTCTATTTGCGTCTATTAACCGTTATTTGGATCAGAACGCTAGGGGTATTGACGTTATACTTTGTTGGATGCTTTGTGTTTGCGATACAGACGGATAAGGCCTCATTGCTAGCACAGGTGGTCCATCACGTGAAAGAGCTGAGGAAGCAAGCGGCTGACGTGGGGCGTCAGAGCGGCGACGCGTGTGGGAGTGGATCGGACTCCGATCCCGAGGTTTGGCCGTTCCCGGGCGAGTTCGACGAGGCGACCCTGAGCTACTGTGACGGGGGAAAGAAGGTGATGAAAGCGACACTTTGCTGCGAGGACCGGCCCGGTTTAAACCTCGAGTTGGCCCGGGTGATTCGGTCGGTCCGGGCCAGGGCGGTGCGGGCGGAGATTATGACGGTTGGCGGGCGGACCAAGAGCGTCGTGGTGGTGCAATGGGCTGGGAGTGGTGCAGGTGGAGAGGAGGAAATTGGGGCCTTGAAACGAGCTTTGAAGGCCGTTGTGGAGAATCGAGCTTCGGGTCCTGGGCTGGGTCAAGGGGTCTCACGGAGCAAACGGGCTCGGGTTTATGGTTCGCTTAAGAGTGACGACGAGCTTTTGTTGAGAGGCCTTTGATCAATGTCTTAGATTTGAAAAATGCTCGATTCAGTGGTAAATTACAAATCTAGGGTGGCAGTGCGGGACTATGGGTAAAAGAAGCTGGAAAGAGCATTAGATTATCATGGATTTCTGTTAATGTATCATGGACTGTTAGTTACCTAGGATGATGGATCTTGAAAGTATATTCACTGGGGACTAGTTTAATGTATGGAGAGATGTATTTTTTCAACAACCTTAACTATATGGTAACGCTAGATATATAGTCGTCTTTGATAATGCTAGTTTTGTAACGTGGACTCTTTGATAATGCTAGAAAAAAGTAGGTCTATTATTAAAAAAAATTTGATTTTTTTTGTTGTTGTTGGTGTGTGTGTGTGTAGCGGATTTATGCTGAGACTTGTGTACCTAAATTGCATTTCTCCAACTATATTTCTAGATTGGACAATGCTGCTAGTAGCCTAGTACCGATGGACAACCGATGAAATGAACTGATGCAGTGTAAATGATTTTTTTTTTTTTTTAATTTTTGTTCTTCTCTTCTTTTAATTATATTTTATACAGTTTTAAATATTTTTAAAAAATAATAAAAAATATAAATTCACTAATTTTTATTTAATTAATTATTAAGTAAAATAAAAATAAAATAAAGAAATTTAAACGGTTATTTTTATCGGTCAATTTTATCTATTTGACTAGTATTTTCCTTATAAATTACAGATCTTAAAATCTAATACAGTTATGAATAAGGATAACAAAATTAAAAAGGTGGTGCTACTCCCGCTGGGGTCTTTAGTATAATTTCTATTGTTTTTTTAATTTTATTTTTTTTACATATGTTTTTTTAAAATTTTTAAATATTCCTTTTTAAAAAAAATTACAAAATCCTTAAAATTATTTTCTTAATTATGTAATAAAATAATAATAATAATAATAAATTCTAACGGGAGGTCCAGGAGTCCGGGCGGTGGGATCAGCATTATTCAATTAATTAAAAAGGCCTCTAGCGATTCAGCGAATCCAATTGGGACAATTTCATGGCGGCCAAGATAAATAAAAGAAAACGCTAATTGAGAGGTTTGCTCGATTTCTTTAGTACTTATCGTGACGTCAGAATGAGGGACCCAACCACGGAAAACGACGAAGCTCAATCGAAGAAGGAATAATTATGGGTGTAATTGGATAAGTATGTCTTTGCCTTCCAAGTATTATCTCTCATCGCACAGCATTAAATTATTGTTGTTAGCGATGGCTACTACATGACCACCACGTAACGTCCGTGCCCTGCCTTTCTGGTTTCACGGCCTATTCCTTTCTCTCCAGTGTTTTTTAATTGTCAGTCTGACGATGGTCTTGAGTTTGTACTTTGTAGTAAAACTCTTGAAGTGAAACTCCCTCAAGGGAAAAAAGTGAATCCTTCAACGTTTTAAAAATTGATCGAGAAAAATATTTGGATCGAGTGCATGATGCCCTGCATATATGCATTTCTGATATCTTCTTGACAAGCTTTCTTAAGAAATGATGCATGCACGCAGCCCACTTTAGCTTTTGACCAGCAGTGCAGTCGATAGTACTGCGAGTCTGTGAGAAGGTTTACTTCATTTAACAATACAATCTGATATGAATATGATCCCTAGACTGGTGGGAGTACTACTACTTTCGTTCATATACTTGCTTACGTACACGTCGTCGATAGAAGATCAGATCAGCCAGAAAATATATGTTTGCTCTCCATTCGTATGGAGGATATATATTTTGACATCCTGAATTGTAAGTGAAACGGAAACATGAGCAATTAATATTGAAGATCAAGGGGATGGTGACAGATACAGTACTGTAAAAGATCATCAAGCGTATTGTTGTTGACCTATTTGGTACGAAATCATCGCTTGTTTAATTAGTTGAAGTCTTCCTAAATTTTATTATTTATATTTATATCTTTAATCCTCATTTTCATACATACATATATATATATATTATATATATATATGGGTTGACTCTCGTTAATAAGTGATCCATCTCTTGAAATTTTAACTAATTGGAAGTGTAGAGTTTAAATTCAAGACCTCATAATTAATACAATGTGAAATTATCAATTATCCTAAAAATTTAAATTAAAGAGAATAGATAGATTTTATTATTTATATTTATATCTTAACATTTAGCACTACAATGAACGAGAGATTTAAGTAAATATAATTATTTTATAACTTATTTTGTAATTAATAGGCTATTGTTGTTGCCATTTTATAAAAAAGTTTTGCTACATACAAATTTTGTTTTGCTACGTACAAATTTTGTTTTGCTGACTAAATAAATTATTTAATATTATAAAAAATGATAATTAATCACATTAATAGAGTGTATAATAAATATGTAAAAATAAATGTTAAATTTGTCCTTTTCTCAAATTTTACATAACATGATGTGATTTATTGTTATATGGTAAGGTTTTCTCTTTCTTTTTTCAAAGTATAAGAGCATCCACATTGGTATATGGATATGCATATGCAAAATTAACTCTTTTGCATATCCACTTTGTCATTTCAACAAAACTTCTATATTGGCTTATGCATATTTAAAGCAAAATACTAATAAAATATTATCATTTTAATATATATATATATTTTTTGCCTAATATTAATTTTTTTACCTTGCAATTTACATGTACTGGTTTGTACATGCAATCAGTACCCAGTACATATATAATATCCATTAAAACCGAACCTATCAATGAAATAATATAGACTATGTGCTGCATCCATACCACCCTTTCATGCATCCAAATGTTCAGCATTCTATATATAATAATTTTTTACTAATATCAACTTTATATTACATTTGACTAATATCAACTTCAGAATTTACATGTGACTAATTCTATGTATCAAAATCAACTTAATACAAGTTGCAAAAAGTTGATTTTTATACAAATTCAGCAACCAACAAATTCAGCATATATGAAATTCAGCAACCAGAAAATAACTACACGCCCAGCACCCTCCAGCACCCTCCAGCAGCAACAAAAACAGTCTTGCCATTGGGTCCTCCAGCGGCTCCACCAGCAACAAGCAGCAAGCAATACAACAATATCCCACCAACAACAAAATTCATCCAACAAAATGTTCTCACCCACCACCAACCACCAACAAAACAAAAGGCCTATAAAGAGAGGTACAAAAAAGGGTTTTGTGTTCATAGCAACCAGTAGTATATAAATATCCACAACAATGTCACCAAGGCTGTCTTAAATACACATTCAAAAACTGCACAAAACAAAAAAGACAACTATGTACCACCCTAGGCTTTATTTCTTTGTTCCTCAAGAATTTCCATTTGAAGATTATGGAAATACTCTTGCTGCACAGAATTCATAGACCCAATATCCAATTTCATTATTTTCATATCATTTTTTCTCTTCTTTTCAGCTAATATCATAGATCTTTCTTCTTGAGCCTTAATTTCCATTTCAACATTTTTCTTCTTAATAGCCAATAACTCAGAATTGCGGTTTTCTAGGCTCATTAAGCTTTCTTTTCTCTCTAACATTAGAATCTTTCTATCATCTGTCATTTTCCTTAAGGCCTTACTAAATTCTTTATCTTCTATTTCCTTACTTTTTCTTTTTTTCTCTCTTTCTTTTTCAACATTTTTCCCCGGAGGTCTCTCACACTCCACGGGCACATTTTCCATTGGGTCCCCTAATTGTATTGAGTTTGGAGTACTACTTGAACGTGAGACATTGTCTCTTCTTCTTACGGTCTCCATGTGTGTTTACCATTTTAGTTGGTTCTTTAAAAGATTCCAACAATGATCCAAGGTGAAGTTGGTTTTTTGGGTCTCTCGATACAAAATTTTTGCCTTGTCAATCTACAAAATATAGAAACAATTAGTAGGACAAATATGAAATAATTTTACACAATAACAAAATAAACGATTATACTTTGTCTAGCTCGATTGCACCGCTTGGATGCATTCCTTCAACTTGGGCCATAGAACCACGAAATTTATTGACACATTTTTGAATGGTTGACCACCGATTGGTCAACGATGGTACAGATCGTTCTTTACTGTTAGGTTTTTTTATAAGTGGAGTAGTAATCATAAATTCTACTCCACAATTGTGTGGAGGTTTGGTCAGCCCCCCGTATGGAATCTATACTAACGTTAAGCCAAACTGAAATGAGGAGAGTATCTTCCTCAATAGTAAATGACACCCCCTGCTGGGATTTATGTTTAGGTGCCCTTTTTTCCCGTTGGGGTTGTGTCGCTTGGACATTAACGAAAGCAGCCTCCACAATAGGGTTGTTTATACCACCCTCACCACTTTCCAACAATGTGGTGAAGAAGAGATCCTCATCAATTAAAGTGGTCATCTTTCAACAAAATATTGAGGGACAAAATGTTACTAAAACAGCACATATTACGAAAAACAGGGCCAAAATGTTTAAAAAATTCATTCAACTCATACCCAGTACATGTTTTGAGGTAGAGCAAGGCCAACATGTTTACAAAATTTATATTAAGCAAGGTCAACAGTTTACAAAATTCAGATTAAGCAATTATTGCCATTTAGTTTTGTTTCCTTGTGCAGCTATGTTGGTCCTCAGATTTGTATGTTTTATTCATTGGAGTTGCACATGGGAATAAAAGAATATGTTCTAGGTTTTCTTAATTTCACTTGACTTACTGCCGTGAGAATAGAGGCATAAAAGAAATGATCATTGTGAAATGTAGTTGCATCTATGGAAACATCTCTAGGTAGGAAGTGCAGCTATGAACTTCCTACCAAAATTGCATCTTTTAAATGCTTCTCTCTCTCTCTCTCTCTCTCTCTCTCTATATATATATATATATATATATATATATCTTTGAAACATCTTGATATTCAACATGGGAGAAGCTCAAGAAGTGCAGCTCCACATCATGAGTAAGTGTTCAAGCAGAAAACAAGTCAATGCCATACAAAGAGAATTACTTCCATTAAAGCATCATCGATTTTAATCCCTCTCTCTCTCTCTCTCTCTCTCTCTCTATAATGATTCATTATTTTCAATCTTAATTTAATGTCAACAATCCCAAAAGAAGAGCAAGAGGTTTCAGGAAAAGCACCAGGCAGGGAGCACAAGCACGACAATGATTCTCACTAACATCTACAGATTATGGTACCAATAATGCAACTAAAATATCTTTAAATCTAACTTATTTATCCAGCAAGGCTGTTTTAGTATTGTGAATTTAAGACCATGCACTGAAAACAAAATCAATTCATAACATAAAGGAAGAACCAAAAGAGGAAAATTCAATATCTATATATGTTCAACTTTGGCACTGTCTACCATTTAAACAATCTCCAATTAAGAAAAGCACTAAAACAGAGTTTAGAACATGCTTCAAAGTTTTATTTTTTTACGATTTTCTATTTCATTGCCTAGATACACAGCAAATTTCGTAAACACCAACCTATCGATGGCTCCTAAAATCAAAAACCTCTCGTACACAGGGAATCATCACGGTTTCATTGTCTATTTTCTGTTTAAACTCTTTCTAGAAATAATAGTGGGCAAGAACAGAAGATCAAATGCCGCTGATCTAAAATGTACAAACCCTAATCTAAAACCAAGAACAACATGAAATGAAGAAATGGCAATAGCAGAACACAAAAACACTTTCACTAATCTAAAACCCTAACCGAAATCGTGAAGAGAAACAGAGAAATCGTACCTGAAATAGAAGAAATTTCAGCAAACCAACAACCGGGACGATTCACTTCAGCAGTTGCAAGCTCCGTCGACAACCGTCGTCAAAGAGAGGTGCACGGATTCTCTTCTTCCGATGGGGTTGTTTGGGTTGAGAGAGGGATGGAGATTCAGAGGGGAGAAACCGTGTGGAGAGCTCTGCTTCGAGAGAAATAATCCCTTGGGGGGGTTTCGGGGAGAGAGAAAGAAATAATACCGTTTGGGGGGTTTCGGGGAGAGAGAGTGTGGGAGGAGAGAGAAATAACTATTAAAATATAATTTGGAGATAAAATAGTGGATATGGAAAGTTGTAAATGTACTGTTTATAATTAGCTAAAATTTTAAAGATGAAGAATCTAATGTGGGTCGGTTTTATGCTAATATTATGCAAAACTGGTTTTGTTTATGTGGATGCATAGGCCAATGTGGATGTTATAAGGGAAAAATCAAAATTCATATTTTTGAGGAAAAGGCAAAAAAAATAAAAATAAAAAATAAAAAATCACATATGCAACGACAAACGAGCACACACCGAGAAGCGGAGGCGACAGCAATATCATAAGAGTTCAAGAACTGCGAGTCTATAGGGAGATCGTGAGAACAAAATTAACCAAAAGCGAAAGCAATCTTTATCTCCGCTTGGCTCGACATAGGGGCTCTCGAGTTCGCACACAGGGAACGAGCGGTTTGAGTCGTCATGATCTCGCAGTTCTTCGTGCTCTCGCAGCGTGGTGACAACATTGTCTTCCGCGACTGTGAGTCCTCTCTCTATCTCTGCGTATGAATTCCTTAATTTGATTTTCTTTTCTGTGGTTACGCTGCATTATTTTTTTTTCTTTGTTCTTGGAATTTCCATCGAACTTAATCTTACCTTTATAAATGAAAGTATCTCCTTAGACTGTGCTGAATTTTTCCTGCAAAAAATGGACACCTTCCTTGGCATTGGGGAGTCGTACAATCCTTGCTCAATGAGATGAGAGATCTTGGTACATCACAAGTACAAGAGCTGATCAGCAATACCTGTTTCGATTATGTCTAATTAATTTGAGTTTTCTTTTTAGTTAAGCTCGCAGATCCAATGTTTTTTTTTAGCATCAATGCATCATATCTTGAGCCAAGCAAAACGAAAAAGACTCTCAAGTCGGCTTCGGTCTCGTAGATCTATGCCGAGATGAGAAAGAGAAGAGTTTATTAGACTTTGTGATTTATGGAAATATTGTTAATTATGAAACGTAAAGTTCAAGAATATGTGATCTCTGTCTTGCAGATCGCGGTGAAGTACAAAAGGGAAGTGCGGAGATATTTTTTCGGAAAGTAAAGTTTTGGAAAGAGGATGGGCAAGAGGAGGCACCGCCTGTCTTTGTAGGTATTATCTTACTGAAGAATGTCAGGCAATGTACTGCTTAGGTGCTGAGCTGTTAATTAATTCGAAATAGGAGAGTCTTTACAATTGCATTACTTAGCTGTATATATTTATTTTTGCATTGGAAGATCTAGGATAATTGTCTCTCTTTCTTTCCACCTCATTTTTGTTTTGAGTCTAGAGAGGATGGCATGATGTGTTGTGGAGTATTTTAGGGGGATGCAATCATTCACCGATAAAAGAAGGGGAATGCAAATGCATTAATTAAGATTTAAGGTTCATGAGCTTCTTTAGTTATTTATTATTTCCTCTATTTTTGTTGTGTTTTGTCGTCTGTCTTCTATTATTGGGTCAGATTATTGAGATTAGCTTCTAACATTTTTTTGGAAAGAACTTAACGAATTACAGGAGAGAACATATAGCATATATATTCATCATGATTGTGTTGGCAATAGTTCCTTAAATATGAAACACTGCTCACAAAGTTATCATTTTGGTAAATTTGCTTGTATGTTATCTGTATGATCCGCAGGTTATTTCAATTATATTATGTTAGCTATTATGTTCTCTGGTGCAGTGTGCTGATTTTTCTTTTCAATGTGTCTTTTCCATTGATAGAATGTGGATGGTGTAAACTACTTTCACGTGAAGGTCGTTGGATTGCTGTTTGTTGCAACTACCAGAGTTAATGTGTCACCTTCTCTTGTCTTGGAGCTTTTGCAAAGGATTGCCCATGTCATTAAAGACTACCTTGGAATTCTTAATGAAGATTCATTGCGGAAAAATTTTGTGCTTGTGTACGAGTTGCTTGATGAAGTAATTGTAAGTGTCAGGTCATACTGTGTTAATTTCTTGGTCTTTATATTTATTGAAAGTATATACAAAGCCCTTAAATTTTTTTCGTGGCTCTACCAATCTGGTAACTTAATCTTGCTAGTAAATTGTCATCTACTATGCTTAGTGTTGAAGTACTGTTATCTCTTTCTCTTTGTTTACGAGTTCAGTAACTTCTAATGCTTCATTTGATATTTAAATTATACTTGAAGTTGTATGTTTTTACATAATTGTTATTCCTAATAGTTTTAAGCAGTGGTTCTTGTAGCGACTTATTCAAGTAATCATCATGAGAAAATGATTCATCTTGGTATTTTTGTATCAAAGCATAGCAAATATATCGACCTGAGTTCTGGTGGAACACCTGTGTGTTTTTCTTTCTGTTCAAGAAGTATTAGGTTTCCGATTCCACAGTGGATGGATATTGCCATTGCATCGAACCTAAATTACTGTTTAGGGATGAGTAGTGCTATATCCACAAAAGAATCACACAAAAACAATCTTACAAACTAATGTGGTTTCATCTGATTCGTTAGATCTGCTTTACAATAAAAGTAACTTTACAATCTGACGAACAACATTAAGCCATGTCAGTTTGTGAGATTACTTTTGTGTAATCCCTTTGTGGCTAGAGTATTTCCCTTTAGGGATTGACAGCACTTTCTGATACATATTGGCTTACATGTGTTTGATTGTCTTTTACTTCTAGGACTTTGGTTATGTACAAATAACATCCACCGAAATGTTGAAGTCTTATGTATTTAATGAGCCAATTGTGATTGATGCTGCACGTTTACAATCTCTGGGCCCTGCTTCCATTTTCATGGTATGATGTCATCTGACTAATATATTCTCCATCAAAAGAGACTTAAGTGGTGTCATTTTGATTGTTTTTGTGTACGTCTCATCTGATTGATTACTGAAATTTGGACATGTGCAGCAAGGGGGCAAACGAATGCCAGGAACTGCTGTGACAAAATCTGTTGTAGCAACTGAGCCAGGGGGTAGGATGAGGGAGGAAATCTTTGTCGATATAATTGAGAAAATCAGCATCACCTTTAGCTCGAGTGTGTGTACATCTGTCTTGATCTGACTCTGCATTTGTGATTACTCTAGTCTCAATTTTGTTATGCATGGTATACATTTTAAATAATTGACCTATGAATGGATAATGAAGTTAGCAATGTTTATTTGCGCTTAAACCATAATGTAAAATCAAGTCACTGTGTATTTTCTTTATGGCAATGAGACAAAAACTAAACCCTTCCTGTATTCCCAATATTAAAAGCAGATACTAACTCTTAAGTGAGCATTTAAAAAACTGCAGTCCCAAACAAGTGCCACTGAATTCCAAGACTACCACTACCCCAAATATTCATGAAAGAAACACTCCGGGAGTTCCAATCTATCCCTCCTCAACACATCCAAGTACCCCTCTCGTTAGGGAGTAACTGCAAACCTCATCTGTCTCTGTCTCTCAAATATCACCCCTCCTCTATTTCTAAATTGCATTACAGTTACTTCAACTTTCTCTATGGGTAAGCAGCATTATTGCATCTTCAATCTTCTTTCTATTATTCTTCTTCCATTTAACCATTTCTTTTCCCTGTACTTGCACGATTTTACTATTTTATATATTCTGTTACTCATTAAACTGATTTAGGCTCAATTTAAAATTTTTGCATTAAAGAAATATGCACATTACAAACATGCATTGAATGCTTCATTTCCAGTTATTGTCTATGCAAACATAACTCTGGTGGCTATCTGCTTCACATTTTGCAATAACTTAGCTATTTGTTGTGAGCACACACTTTCAGTTTTGTGACTTCACATGGATTTTATTTACCAACTTGCTGGATGTATTCATGTGTATCTGAGCTAAAGCTTGATCTCCCTCTTAAATATTTCTTTGTTGTACACAAAATTTCTTATAATTTATATTTTTCACCACTTGAGCCATTGCTAATCAATTTAAAGTAATTCAAACAGGGATATATACTGACTTCTGAGATTGATGGGACCATTCAAATGAAGAGCTATCTCAGTGGAAATCCAGAAATCCGCGTAGCTCTTAATGATGACCTGGGCATTGGAAAAGATGGGAGACCAACATATGGTATATCTCTTGGTGCCACCTGTTACATACAGCACCACTATATTTATTAAAAAATGTTCAAAAAATTGACCAATCTTCATGCTTGTGATGCTCTCAAGTTGCTCATATGTGTGGACAAGTAAAATTATCAAGTTAAAATGCCATATTCAATGTAGCTTTTGATTAATAAATAAGTATTTTTTAGGTATAATGTTTTTGTGTGCATGGGGCTTAAAAATGAATTTATGTTTTTAAAAATGTTCTTCATGATTCTTGTCATACTTTTTACATCTAATTTTCTCTATTGTATTCCGTTTGACTGGTTCCTGTTATAGATTACCGGAGTTCGTCTGGGTCCGGAGCAGTGATATTGGATGATTGTAATTTCCATGAATCGGTACGTCTAGATAGTTTCGACTCAGAGAAAACTTTGAGCCTGGTGAGTAAATTTAAGATAATTTAGCTTGGAGATGTTTATTGGTTAAATCTAGATGTTAACACTGTCTAAACTTGTGGTTCATGATGCTAATCTATTAGGTACCGCCAGATGGTGAATTTACTGTGATGAACTACCGCATGACTCAGGAGTTCAAGCCTCCTTTTCGTATTAACACTTTGATTGAAGAAGCAGGAGCCCTTAAGGTTAGTATTGTTCTTGATTATTATGAGTATCATTGAAAATGTCAAAAGAACTATTTGTATGTCATCAAACTGGGTGCATTTGTTATGTCACAATGACCATTATATCCCTCCTGTCTTTTTATGAGTTTTATTACTAGTGATTGACTAATATGAAATCAGAACATCCAGTTATATCAAATCGTTACCTAGAAAATGCTGTTATTAATGTCTTACCCTCACTTATTTTCAACCTACGGTGCTGGTCTGAAAAGAAGTTTTAAACTTGCAATTTTAGGCTGAAGTGATTATTAAAGTACGTGCTGAGTTCTCCTCAAGCATCACTGCAAACACAATAATGGTTCTGATGCCACTACCAAAATATACTTCCAGGTATGGAATTATCTCTCTATCATTTGTTAAGGTAAATGGACAACATCTTTTTTGACGTATATAATAGCTTGCAATTGTTGGCTAGATGGAGTAAACAAAACTATTTGATCATATTTGATTCTTCTGGTACCAATTTTGTAGTAACTCATTTTATAATTTTCTTGTGTGATCTGTGTATTGACCATGTACGGTTTGTGGATTGCAGAATAGAAGCACACTTACAATAATGTTTTTTTTTTTTTTTTTGAAAAAAAAGACAAGCAAACTCTCTATGGATCGATTAAGGATGCTTTAATAGCTTAGTCTCTGGTCTCTGTTCCACAGAGAAATAGAATATCTAGAAGTTTTTGGACAGGCTTTGCAGGAAATATAAATTGCTACAGTATTTCTGCCAAATACTTTAGCACTGATGAAAGCTATATAAGAGAGGCAGACCAATTTAAGTGCTCACTTGGTCGCATATATGAGGAAAAAGAGGCACCGGGGGGAGGGGGTATTAAGGCAAACTTTTATTCTTGGTGTTTGAAGAAGTTTAGAGAATGTCATAGTTTTGAGATGGTGGTTCATCACTTACTACATCGAGAGTCAATACAAACCACATTGGTTGGGCAGAAGACATTGTATTATGGTGTTATGTGGGTACTGATTAAATTCTCAATTGATGTTGTTTCAGAGCTAGTTTTGAGTTGGAACCTGGAGCAGTTGGACAAACAATGGATTTCAAGGAAGCAAATAAGAGACTTGAATGGGGTTTAAAGAAGGCAATACTTTCTTATCAATTCTTTCTATTAAATTTAATAGTAATTCACTTTCTCCATTTTAATGAAACGTTATGCTTCCTTGTGCAAACAAAATTGCTAATAAGTGCAATACGCAACAGATTGTTGGTGGATCTGAACATACTCTGCGTGCAAAGCTAACATTTTCTCAGGAATCACATGGTATGATTTACAAACATAATTAGTCTTAATTTAAATATCTTAGTTTATGGCCTCGGTTACTTTATTTTTTATGATATAATTTCTTATTAAATCAATGTTACTAACTTATTTCCATGTTTGTAACATTTATCGCTTACAATAGGAAATATCACGAAAGAATCAGGTCCCGTTAGCATGACTTTCACAATACCAATGTACAATGCTTCAAGGCTTCAGGTAAGCTTATTGGACTTTCTGCGTTGGCTATATAATACTCACTGCTATCAATATAATGTCTTTGCACCTGCATATTGAACTCCATGAGTTGGTTGTGTGCAGCAAGATTGCTTGTGTTGTTCTACTGTCATTAGTTTGACGGTGCCATTGAATCCTTTGCCGTTATACTTGTGTACTGTGATTTGGACCTGCTTGCCCTTTCTGAGCATGCATTCTGTGGATCAGAAGGTTGCTTGTGATGATTACAAACATGATCCAAACTGGTTTCACATCATATAACGAACACTGGCATTTTTATGGCTATCTTATCTTAGTGGCTCCCCCCCCCCCCCCCCCCCCCCCCCCCCCCCCCCCCCCCCCCCCCCCCCCTTCCTCCTTCCCCCTTGGGGTTAAGTAGTCAGGTGACTATCAAGAGTGGCTACTTTTACGAATGTTTTGGTCCCATTTCAAAGCGCTAGTGGTGAGCAAGGAGGGTTTATACCCTACCATTTATGTCGCTGCAATTATTGTTTGAAAACTGGATAATAGTTTGATTGTACAGGGGAGATATGTTCTGTGGTTAAGTAAAGCTAGCATCTATCTCCTTGGGTACATTTGTAGATGCTCATTACCTGGTATGTTTCTAATTCTTCCATGCAGGTGAAATACTTACAGATAGCAAAGAAATCTGGAACTTACAATCCATATAGGTGGGTGAGATATGTTACTCAGGCCAATTCCTATGTTGCCCGTATATGATGGAGCTAAAGCTTTCCCTTGCCCACTGTTTCCTTTTTTTTATTTTTTTTTCCCCTTTTATGGTGATATTTTTTCCAACTTATCATTCAAGTTGAATTATTTGTCGAAGTTGTATTGGTTGTTGCATTTTATCTTGGTGGCAGTTGCTTTCATTAAAAAAAAAAAAAAAAAAAAAAAAAAACCCTGCCTCTGTACTTAGCTGTTAAAGTGTAGTATCATTTGAAGTGTTCTTCTGGAGATTCATAAAGGGATTTAGGTTGTAGCCATAACGTTCCAACTCTTTTACAATGTTAAACTGAACTTCGCATAGGGTCAATATTGTGGCAAATACACCACTGGATTATGAGACCTCACGTGATTACCATGTTTCTCGAATATCATGATATCTTTGGTTAGGAATTACCTTAAACTCCTAGGGATTGATAAAATATCAGTCTTATTGAAAGTTGTTCCGTAGGATGACATTCCCCAAAGGGTTATATAATTTATGTTAGTTGTAATGTGAACTCAAACCTTTTATAAATAATGAAATGAGATATGAGATACGATGAAATATGCTGAATTTGAGTCCTTTATTGGCTATCGAACTTGCTGTAACAATGCACAGAGACTAGGGTCCAATAAACAGCTTTATCTACTGCCAGCCTAGTTATCTTGCAAAGACAAAGATGAAACAGATGAACTTCCGTTGACCCCGATGCTTATATGTGGCACGGTCTTCTACCAAACAGTTTGATATGTGTTTTACAGATGAGCAGATCAACCAACACTAAACAGCCATGCCAACAAGCCCTGCTTATACCCCTTTATCTCCTCTATAAAACAATAGTGAGGAAGACCTTTGCATGCAAACACTTCTTTTAAGAAGCTGAACCTTCTTTGAAACTGTCAATCCTGTGTAGTTTTCCAGACATGAACTGTCTTAAGAACATGTGCATTCTGATCTTTGTAATTCTGCTAATACGCGGCAATGAGGTTCTGGCCGCACGCCTTCTTGTAGACACAGTGCTGCCGGAGGTTCCTGAGCTTCCAAAGCCAGAAGCACTGCCTCTTCCTACAGTCCCAAACTTGCCTAAACCTGAACTGCCACTACCTAAGGTCGAACTTCCTCCTCTTCCTCACCTCCCAAGTCTACCAAAGCCTGAGTTAACTCCTTTGTCTAAACCCGAGTTTCCGAGTGTGCCCCACGTGGTGAAGCCCGAACTGCCTACTTTGCCAAAGCCGGAGCTGCCAAAAGTGCCCGAATTGCCAACTCTGCCCCATCTCACAGATCTGCCAAAGCCGACATTGCCTACCATCCCAAGCTTCCCAAAGGACATACCCCTTCCTTCTCTCCCCCTACCCCACTCAACTTCTACACCTTAAGTTTCCATGCTTAGCACTCAAAATCACATCATACTATACATCTCGGGTTATGGCATCCATTCGGTCGATTCGTTTGTGTAACTTTCTTTGTGTTTGTTGAAATACTTGGGGTTGTCTTGTACTATTGTTTACCTTAGCAAAAAGATGTGTAATATATCTTATGTCTCAAAGTAATATACCCATCTTCATACTAAAGTTCGCTCGTGAGTTAAACTACTTCGTTTCATAGTTGACTGGCTTTGAATATATAAAAATAAAATCTCTGTTGTTTGGGGTGGCCTTTGAGAACTAAAAACATAAGAAGTTAGCATTTAGAAAATTTCTCTGCATTTCAAAATTAGATCATTTACTTGTGTTTCACCATTAAGCATTTAAAAGTTTGTAAGCGTAGAACGGAGTAATGATCACCAAAATGATTGCAATGTTCACTCTTTTTCTATTTTTGTGCCTAAGATGGAAGAATCTCTAATGTTTATGAATTCCACCCTGCCGATAAATAAACTATTTTTTCTCTAATTGAAAGAAGAAACAGCACCAACATGATAAGCCATAAAAGCTTGATTGATTTGGTCCACCATGTATGGATATTATAAACTAACCAAATGTCAAGAAAATACGAAGATTGGTGGCTTTCCCCCTTTTTATTTATTTATTTTTTTGGTTGTCTGATACTGGGTCATGGCCACTCGGTGGAAAACAATATTTCGAACTTTGAGGGGGCTTTTGACGAACACTTTGGTGTGTTTATATATATGTTATAAGTGCGGTAAGTGGACATTGCAATCCCTTGTGCTATTTTATGGTGGATAAAATCTCTCTCCATTTTTTCTTTTTTTGGGATCACAGTTTATAAATCTTGAGACACATCTTAAAATAGGGATACAGGTAAGAAATATAAATCCAACCGTTTCAATTTTCATTAAAAAAAAAAAACACACAAATATACTCTCTGACCAAATTGGTGTGTGTGTGTGTGTTAATGCAAGTCATCCACGATTTGAAGGTATACAAGTGATTTACTTGGAGAAAATTCTTAGCTGTGATGGTTGAGTTTCTGTTCATTTCAATGGATCATGACCGAACTATGTGATGTATTAGTTCTTTTATGAATTGGGACAAAAAAGAAAAAGAAAAAACCTAATGAACACATGACTAAGCCAGCATTTTTGGCCTGATTGGGGGAAAAGAAAAACAACAAACAAAATAGACCCCAGCATCACGTCAATTGTACCAAGTACGATAGATTCTTTACCTTCTTCTGACACAAGAAGATGATCGATGTCCTGCTTATTGTACTATGGAAAGTTTAGGATAAAATGAAAAAAATAATAATAATAAAAAAATAATTTTAAAACTGTTAAGAGATAGTTTGAATTAAATATTTATTAAATTTTAAAAAAAGTGAAAGAAAATATTATAAAATAAATATTATAAAATTAAAATATTATTTTATAAGATTATTTTTATTTTAAGATTTGAAAATGTTGAAATATATTTTATTTTTTTATTTAAAAATTAAAAAATTTGTAATAAAAAATTATAATGATTAATTTAAAAATATTTATATTTAAATGATATTTTAAAATGAAATAAAATGAAACGAAACAGAAATTTTTTTTCAAACATCAATGTCATCCCTAAGAAGTCTGGTTTTTTTATGTTCGTTTTTCATTAATTTATTATCTTATATTATTTGTTGCAGGAATGTTTAAAGATAGGATAATCTTACAATTAGAGCCCTCATAAATCGGATCCAGAAATCAGATACATATCGGGTCAGGAGTGAAGCATATTATGCTGAATCCCAGTAGTGTGTATATACTATATACAATGGCGACTGAATATATGCTTTAGTTTCAGCTACAATCATATTACCTTTGTAAGGGTATTTTGATGAAGGGTGGTGCTAGTGTGCTGTCCAGCTTTGACCGCTGGACGTGTTTATTAGTAAAAATTTCACGTTTTATTTATTTTTTTATTTAAAAAATGCACCAATACATTAAAACTAACTTTTTTAACCATTAAGTAAATAAAATAAATATATGAATGGTCAAAATGAGAAGACAAACTCATGATACATATTAGCATTTTCCTTTGATGAATACTGCTATAATACCTTAAATTTATTACCATGAAAGGATAGCCAATAGCATTCCACGTTATTAGACAAAGCGAAATTCTTGCCTTTTATACTATAACTTAGAAGTTCAAATTGCGTGTGATTTAGATATAGTTTGGATAGTAAGTTGAGGTAAGATAATTTAAAATAAAAATTGAAAGTTGAATAAAATATTATTATTATTTTAAAATTTAAAAAAGTTGAATTGTTTATAATATTTTATGTAAAAATTTAAGAAAATTATAATGATGAGATAAAATAAAACACTTATTGTAGTCAAATGGAGCCTTAGAAGAACATAATTAGAGGTATAATTGGTCAGATTTGATTAATCTAAATAATATTTTTAGTACATGTTTGGGGTTGTGGTAGAAAATATTGCTTTTAGCTTAAGGCTTATAACTTAGAGCTTAATGTAACAAGCTCTATTATTAAAAAGCTATTTACTGTTTGGGATCCGTATGTCTAAAGCACTTTCAAATACATTAGATTTGTTTGGAAACAGATTTAAAAAGCACTTTTTGAGGTAGAAATGACACAAAAGGGTATATTCTTGATAGAAATAAAATATTATAATAAAATAACAACGAAAATAGTCTAATAGATTTTTCAGTAATTATAATTGAATGAAAAAAACTTCAACCATGCATAAGTGAAAGAGCAATATAATCACGCTCAAGCTGCCAGAGGTTCACGAGGTTTCCTATCTCTTCGAGAATCTCTCCAGTCATGTTATTGTCTGCAAATTCCAAATTTACTAGCTCTCTAAGATTCGGTGTTATAAAAAAAAAAAGGTTGAAGACAAACTGCCATATGAAAATTTTCAGCTCCATCTGAAAGTTGAAAGCGTGAAGGTCTTCGGAGTCCGAGAGAGAGAGAGAGAGAGAGAGAGAGAGAGAGAGAGAGGGGTAAAGTTGTCGTTGTGGTAAAATAGTGAGGATTTTTTCGTAATATACATGTCACGGAAAAATAGGACTTACTTTTTGCAAAGTACTTCTGACAAAAAGCATCACATTGATGCTTTTGTTGAAACATGCTTTTTTAGCTTTTTTTAATTTAAAAGTACTTTAATATAAAATTACCAAACATGTAAATTTTATCATTTAAGTACTTTAAACTATTTTAAAGCACTTTTTAGACTTTCCACCGCAACCCCAAATAAGCTCTTAGACCGGATCAAAACTTTCGGAACAAAACGCTTTCTTCTTGTATCAAAACGGAGCCTTAAAAGAACATATCTATGGGTGTAATTGGTCCTATTTGATTGGTCTAAATGGTATTTTTGGACTGGATCAAAACTTTCCGTCCACCTATTTTCTATTCTAAAATCGGACCAATTAAACCTATAGATCAGATTATCTAGACCAGTGCAAAATGGGCCACATTAAAAACAAAAAATAGAAAAAAATATTTAAAAAAGTAATATCATACGGTCTTCAAATCACAAGAAGAAATAGAAAATCTTATAATTAAATTATAAAATTATTATATAGAATACTATATATAAAAAAATAACTAAAAAGATATATATGTATTTCAGTGGGTCCTATAATCCGAGATGTGATTGAAAACCAAAATTTTAAAAAATTACCATTAGTGCAATCTGTCCTGATCGATGAGAACCGTTTGTCGAATTTTTGGCTGCTGACTGGTAAGTAAAAAGATAACATCATAGATACAAATATAGAATAGGATAGCTTAGGGAAGAAGGACACCGTATAGGACCCAAAACAAGAAAAATAAACCACAATCGATATTCGAACTACTTCCTATGTTCACATTCACATTCGTAGATAAGCCCCCAAGTATCTCCAGCCTCAGGTAAAAAAGATGGATTAGCCCCTAGCTAGAGGACCCACAACAAGAAAAAATCCAACTCCTCAACATTTGCTACTTCAACTTCCTAGTCATTTTAATTTGTCTTTTTACATATATAATTTCGTTTTAATAGCTCTCTTATTGCGACTTCTCACAATCTCCGGTGGTACAGTCGAGATAGCGATGGATTCTCTATCTTGTGGATGATTTAGATATTATATATAAGAAAATATTAGTTAGCTCTCTCAAATATATCGTTCAAGATTACTGCTAGTATATTTTATTTTATTATTTATGTTTTTTTTTTAAATGTTTAAAAAATATATAAATACTTTTATAACATAAGAATGAACTAACAGTAACGCCCAGTAGTAAGAGCTTGGTGGCCGACTAACATTACCCTCATATATCTAGTATATTATAATAAGTAACTATTTAACTATTATAGTAACTTTTTTTTATATTTTCATTAATTTTTTTTATTTTTCATTTTAAATTCATTTGTATTATAATTACGTCGGTTACTTTCTTATTTTAAGGATACAATTATTTTTTCTACCTCTCTATCATTCTTGATTTTGTCTCTTCTCTCATCTCGAACATTTTGCCTACTCTTCGATACCTGTCTCTCTACCTATCCCCTCAAACCGACCCTCTCACGCATTTCCATTTCATAATATTTTTTGTAATTTAGAAAAACTTGATAAAAAAAAATATTTGCAGAGCAAGACATTGATTTTTTAATATTTGCAAACCTCTCTCCCACGGCTTATATCAATGTCACGCTCCCTCTCATCTCACAAGTTTGCTTTTTTATTACTATGCATTAAATTGATATTTGCAAATCATATTATTTTTGTAAAAAACATGTTTAACTCAATTAAACAAATGTGCTTTACACGTACTCATTACCAATATATATATATATATTTTTTATCTCTAGGTGCATTAACTTTTTTATATTCATTCATATAATTTCTGATATTGATCAGCACTGGATCGGATTCCATTTTGGGCAAATTGATGTTTAAGAAGAAGGACGAAAATCACGGACACAATGAAACGAAGGGTAGCACAAATTGGCGGAAGAAATTAGATCATGAGTTGAAGTAGGACTGTTAAATTGCCCTTTAACTGTTGCCAATAATAGAAAAGCAAAGCGGGTGGCTAAAATATTACTTTTGCCTTTCCATCTGAAAGGACACTCGGGCACATTAAAATCGCACAAAGTGATTCGTTCTCTCTGAATTCATCTTCATCCTAAACCCCCAACCAATCCTTTTCAGAAATACACAACCCTACTTGGCATCTACCAAGCAAACCTTTTCTTTTTTCCTTTTTATCTTTGTTACTTTGTCCCCAAAAAAAACATTCATGGATGTGATGAGAGAGCTCCAACATTCAACGCATGCAACGATCGAGATTCGAGACCTATACATGTGACATCCCATAAGAGATTACTCAAGACTCGAACTAATTAATTATATTAAGGGATCTAGCTAGCAGCTATAAAATTCCATAAAGAATACAATTTAAAGCTGGTAGTAACGATCTTCTGCATTCTTTATGTACAAGTTAATAGATGTAATTGATCTTCTAGATTCTTAGATACAAATGCGCATGGGGTGAAAAAAAGAAAAAGAAACTTATTCTAAAGTGTGACTGGGCACCAAACAATTTGTCAAATCAATGATCATGACATGGTTCATATTATTTTGGTTTGAAAAAGGAAAGAAATTAAACACTGAATTATTTGGTAAAACGTGTGAAAAGGTTTCATAATGGTTAAAAATATATAACATTCCACGTAATAACAGGCCGACTATGAGATTGCAAATCTTTTTTCTGTCTTTATTTTCTTTACCAGCTTCGTTCCATCAATTCCTACTGATTGCTGAGCTTTTCTCTTCAACATTTGAACGTACAAACAAAAAATGGAAGTATTTCTTACTGTTTATAACAAAGTAATTAATATCAACCATCATGAGTCTCAAGTGTCTTTCAAGTTTGACGTTACACTTTGGCTCTCAACCTTTTGTTTTCTTTCCCTTCGTACCAACTTCTAATTTTGCAGAAGGGTTTTCTCTTTCGGCTCCCCATGCCACGTGAAAACCATTGATCCCATGCGTGCGACCAAAGCGTTACTAAAAAAGAAGAAAAAACCGCAAGGCACCGCCAACCATCTAAATCTTCTCATGCTTGACGCATTTTCTATATGATTATTTCCACTACGATGTCTCTACGAATCTTGATACAACGATAAAAGTGTGCAGAAGTTGTAAAAAAAGGGAAAAAAGAAAAAAGGAGAGAGAAAATTATACGATCGAGGTCTGGAGAAATAGAGATATTTGATTATTTTGCATTAATTTATGTATAATGATGGCAACACTTTTTCTAGATTGTTGTAAGTTTTACTCTTACGAAATGGCACGATTTCTTAGTTTCAGATCGGCTCTAACACGTAGTATTATTCATCTGTCTTCTTCTTTGTTTTTTTTTTTTTTAAAATAAAAATAAAAATAAAAATGTGAATGTGCATATTCAAATCGTTACAGATCGTTGTTTTTCGTGGGGGGTGGGTTTTCTTTCGAAGAATTGCTTTGAAAAGATGTGTAAGCAATACCAAGAATATGAAAATGGGAGTAATTATACGAAATGAATACCCCTAATTATGTGCCATTTATAAGATGCGTTGGCATGGGGGCCACTTTGATATTCACTTTAAACATTTTCATTGGTGTAGAATAGGTAAAAGTACACCAATCTTTCTGACCTTATAAGCACAAATCAAAATGTGATACCTACGCAAGTTAAATGATTACAAAGTTTGAAGTTTCAACCCAAAATCCATCCGGGGCTTGGGAGAAAAAGTCGTCCTTCCAAAACCAAATTTTAGCCGATGAGCCGAGTGTTATGTACCTTCTTGTCAAAGTAAGTGAGCTAAATGTTTTGAAATCTATCGAGGCTGCCCACTACAGAGTATATAGAGAGAGAGAGAGAGAGAGAGAGAGAGAGAGAGAGAGACATGAAGCTTGTTGATGACAGGGGGAGAAACAGCAGCCACAAAGGGCATCCCCCTTGACCCCGAAACAGAACATCAAGGAGTCATTTTCAATCCATTCGGTCGGGAAGGCCCTCACGCTCATAAGCCTGCTCTCCATCTCTCCCTCTAATCTCTCTCTCTCTCTCTCTCTCTGTCTGTGAAGCAACCGGAAACAAAGGCGGTGTTGCAGTAAGGTGGAGCTAACCCTTACCCAATTTCCTTATCTTCATTGACATCTCTCTCTCTGTCTGTCTGTGACTATTTGTATCGTGTGTGATGTGTCACGTGTGTGGACCCTTCTTTTACCTCCAACCAGCGGCGCAATTAGTCTTTACTTGGTTTCGAAGCTCACCCACCTCTCTCTCTCTCTCTCTCTCTCTCACAAGCTTTCTATCTCCTCATAAAATGCTCTCCCATCCCCCATTTATTATAAACAAATCCAAACTCTCCACCATCTTCTTTGCTCTCTCTCTCCCGAACTAGCCCATCTCCCCCCTCTATCTCTCTCTATCTCTGCTCCAAAGTCCAACTAGCTACTTGTTTTCCTTATTTTATTACAGACCAACGAATATCCTGCCAATCATAGAGCTCTAGCTCAGATAAAGAAAATATACAAAGGAGCAGCAGGGGGAAACTCCCAGCATGAAAGGTGAATATGTAGAGCCGAAGAGTGAAACTCCCAACATGTTCGCAAAACTTCACCACCAACACCAAAACCCACATCAACATGCTCACCCTCACCATCAGCAGCAACAACCGCAACACATCCACCCATTTACCCATCCCTTCCACCAAGTCTCCGCCACCGCCGAATGCCAACAACAGACCTCCGAAGACGACGAAAGCCGCAGCAGCGGTGGCCCTACCGCAACCACTACCCCCACTCATCAACAAGCTCAAGTTCATGCTCAAAAGCCTAAAACTTCCTCTGAACACAATTCCGGTGACGGAGCCACCATTGAAGTGGTCAGGCGGCCGAGGGGCCGCCCACCGGGCTCCAAAAACAGGCCTAAGCCTCCAGTATTCATTACCCGCGAGCCTGATCCTGCCATGACGCCCTACATTCTCGAAGTCCCCGGCGGAAACGACGTCGTCGAAGCAATAGCCCGCTTTTGTCGCCGCAAGAACATGGGGCTCTGCGTCCTCACTGGCTCCGGAACGGTCGCTAACGTTACCTTGCGTCAGCCCTCCGCTACCCCCGGAGCGACCGTAACCTTCCACGGTCGCTTCGACATCCTCTCGATCTCCGCCACTTTCCTACACGGTACGACTTCACTTCCGGTCCCTAACGGCTTTACCATATCGCTTGCGGGTCCGCAGGGCCAGGTCGTTGGCGGACTGGTGGCCGGGTCCTTAGTCGCAGCAGGCACCGTCTTCGTCATCGCCGCGTCGTTCAACAGTCCTTCGTACCACCGGCTTCCGGCTGAGGACGAAGTCCGAAACTCAGTGTCAGGAGGAGGTGGCGATGGGCACTCACCGCCCATGTCCGGGGGTGGAGACAGTGGTCACGCGCCGGGAGATTCGTGTGGGATACCTATGTACAGCGGTCACTTGCAATCTGACGTCATCTGGGCTCCCACTGCCAGACAGCCGCCACCTCCGCCACCACCTTACTAATCTGTTCGTTCCATGAAAGAATTAATCTGGTGCTGTATTTTTTGTTAATCTGAGTCCTATCGATTTAGGGGATGATGTCTCTTTATTTTGTTGTTCTGATAACTTGTTATTATGGTTTGTGGCCTTAGATTAACTTTTGTTTAATTATGATGTTTAATGTTAAATTGTAGCGTTTAGTTTGAAGAAAAGGAAGGAGGAACAGTTCTAGTTTGGTGTATTTCTGTTTCGGGAAAGTAGTAAATGTTTTCAAATTGAAATTACATCTTTGAAAAGGAAACTCATGGACTGGTCTTATCTTTTTTCGAAGGTGGATGGCTGTCATTGGTCAAAATCAACCATCTCTCTTCTGCATTCACACCTCTCTCTCTCTCTCTCTCTAAACGTCTTTCTTCTGGCATTCACACGTTGGATTCTTAATTACATCTGTGGATTGAGGATTCTGTGTTATCTTGATGCGGTTGGATTAATGGTTAAGAAATGTTCATTAGGGATTAAAAATATATATTTAAAAATGTTTAAAAAATATGTAAAAAAAACAAAGTTTTTTTTTTAGGTACCTGTAACAGGACCCATGGATTAAAGGGTCGCGTTGGAGTTTGAGACCGAGCATGTCTGCACCGCTCTGCTGGCTGCTAGCTGCACTACTGCCTGAAGATAATGCTGATTCGATTGATTTCTCCTTACGTCTCCAGCTTCTTGATTCGGAGAAAGTGTCAGGCAGGAGAGAACGTGGCTTTGCTAGGTTCTGCTTGCAGACCTTTTCAGTGCAGCAGCAGACCGCAGAGAGGTGATAGAGATGGGGGGCCTCTTGTGTGTTTTTAATTGCTTTATCGCAAGCTCTTTCGAGTTCCCCACTTTACATTTCTACACGCTGCTTTCTCTTTGATATAGTAATTGTACTTTCATCTTTGGTTTGTCTTTTGTTTTTTGTTTTTTTTTTTTTTTTGGGGGGGGGGGGGGGGGGGGTTTGGTGCTTAGGGTAAAGGGAAAAAGAAAGCCAAAGCTGATGAATGCTTAAGCAAGAATTCTCATTGCGTGACATCTTCGTCCTGGTTTTTGTTGAGATGTAGGACAGTAACCGTTCTTATATTTTAGCTAAAAATGGTCTCTCTCTCTCTCTCTCATTTTTTATTTATTTTTTATTTTTTTATGTAAAGAACAAAGATGGACGACGTTGTTAAGATTACAAACTCTGATAGTAATATTATTGTAGTGGAATAGTTCGAAAATGATCCCAGTTTGTAGTGTAGCTCTTTGGCTGGATTGGTCTGGCTTAAAAATAACAAGAAACAAACAAATAAGGGATTTTTTCTTTTCAGCAATTACAAAAAAAAAAGGGGGAAAAAGAGAAATGGAAGATATAATCGTAAAATGAATAAATTGCATAATATTGGTTAGAAAAATATAGAGATTATTATTGAAAAATTAATATTTTTATGTAAATTCTGAATTTATTTATTTTTTAAAAAAATTATACAATTCTTCACACTATTGCAAATATCTCTTTTCAAAATAAAATAAATTTGATTGTCTTGGATCAGTTGTGTTTCCATTTTCTATTAGATTCTTGGGTACGAAGATAAAGGTATTTACGCCTATTAAAAATCACTTTTTTAAAGAGTTTTTAAATGCTCATACTACTACTACACTTAAATATTATTTTCTTTTTATTTAAAAATAAAGAATTTTATCCAAGAGGCAACAACCATTTAATTTTTCAAATTATATAGCGTTCAGACATTATATTTTTAAGTATTTCCACGTCCCTACCGAACTCGGGGTAAAGCTAACAAGGTCACATGTGACCATCTCACTTTCGTTTCATTATGTAAGATATGAAACATTTATCACAATTGGATGATAAATAATCATTCAATAAGAGATTATCTAATACTAATAAATGTACTATAAATGATAGTATGGTGTATAAAATTTTACTTATTAATAATAATATTTTGTGAACATACATGATTTTTAACGGTAATATTTTCACAATTTAATTTATTGTCAATGACCGTTTTTATTTTCAACATTCCTAATGGCGATATTTTCAAAATTTTAATCATCATTAATGATAATATCTGTGAACATACGTTTTATTTTAACAGTCATATTTAAAAAAATATATTTCCAATTGTGTTTTTAAATAATTTATTAATGTTACTTGACTTGAGTTTATAAAAGAAGGTAATCCTACATGCATTTCCTGCCCTAACGGAGGGAGCTGAAGTACGATAAATTACAATATATTGTATAGAACAAAAATGAAATCACTCAAAGACAAATCTGTAAGAAGGAGAATGGAGAATGGTGTGGACAGGGTTTGGAAATTTTTATTTTATTTTTGTCGAGAATATATGAAAAACAGCTGTGTTGGATATCTCATACTGATACTTCAAAGGTAAGGACAAATTAGAGGCCTCCCAATTATTATATATTTCTGAAAAATCCCAAGAGAGAATGTAGATCGAGGTGCTTTCCTTCGTTATTTCCTTAGTATTTCTTTAGTGCTACTTCATTACCTTGATTACGCTTTGATAAGATATTTGAGTTGAAAAAAGCAAAACAAACGACTAAACTTGAAGATAACGGGTGGGATAGATATGTGTTTACGTAGAGAATTAACTCGGCCGAATCAATGCAATGACTTCATGTGACTCGGTATATTTTCCCAGGTCTGGGTTTAACAGTTGAGGTTTATGCCAAGTTGACAGGTCCAAGCTGTATCATAATTTGGAGAAAGAATCTTTCTCAAAAACCAATTATTTTACCTCCTAAGTTGGAAGAAATTCACCATCAAAGGCACCTCATCTAGTTGCATGCCGGACAACAACTTTCATAAACCGGCGGCTCTTTCCTAGTTTCCCTTACCATGCATGCATGTCCTTTAGCCTCCATTTTCAAAATTCCTTTGCCCACTTGTCACACACACACACACATATATAATCATGAAAGTACCGATCTTGTTTTTAAGTTAGTGCTGAGTTGAATTATATGGAAAATTTTAAAAATTAAATTTAAATTATTTATTTTTTTAATATGTCATGTCAACGTAATATGTGTGCCAGCTGTATTCTCTATATTGACTTATAAATATAATATTTTGTGATCGATTGATCGAACATTTCGATCACATCAATGATCTTTACTATTGTTGCATGTGGGACGAATTGGGCATCCAAAGCCACCATTATATACTATCTCAGCTCCACGGAAACATTGTATCTTACCCCTCTCTCTGCGGGTGCTAAACGTAATGATATCTGATCTAGATGTTCACAATTGACTAAGTTGGCGTTGTGTCGGGGTTTTGCTGTATGTCATGTATTTGGAAGTTGTCAAACTAAGATTTGTCCATTTGATTTGAAACATTTTTGGAAAATTTCATGTAAACCCAATACTTCTTTCAATTAATACTGGCCTACCTATTTATCAAAGCTTTGTTCTCAGTAAATAACTACTTGATCTTATCTCGAGATTGAGCAATTCTAAAGTCTTGTTTGTTTTTTGCTTGATTTTACTGTATAAAAATTATTGAGTTTGAACCAAATTAAAGGGGCATTCATGTTGTTGTAAACGAGAAGGCTACAGGCATTTTACGAGGCCGCCGCCCTTCATCGGATTCGACTTTAGTTTCATGTGCTAATATATATTAATTAGGCACAAGTACTTTTTAAAAAACTCATAACTTTTGACTCTGGAAATATTCTATTGGCATACGTACGTACCCTCCATTCAACTTCTACAGACATCAATATTGATTTTGGAGACCAAATCCTATTGTTTAAATATATAGCTAGATTTTCTTTAATTTCCTGATACTGTCCCCGGCCCCCCTTTTTATAAAATGACTAATTCCTAACGCTCAATAAAAAGTAAGTCCACCCATATTCTATTCATTCTCGAAGTTGGGATTACAGGTAAGATATTATGGGTAAAAAAAAAAAAAATTGCATAAATAATTAATATTTGTTTATTTATTTTGATCTAATTCAATATTTGGTAAGTGATCATGATATATAGGAGTTTCCCGCCTCGCGCGTGGATGATTAATTATCTATTTGAGGTGTAGATTAGTGATAAAATTAAACAAGAAAATGATGTTGTCGACTAATGACAATATTAGATCATTTTAGTACGATCACCACATAATAAAAATATTGGGTTTGGCTCATTAATGATGTCCTCCCATGATTTTAAAACCTATTAATTCTTCTAGTGTTGGGTATATATACTTTTTATAATTTCTGGCTCAAAAGGTGTCATGTCATTATCTCCGGCCATTGACTTAAGTCGATCCGTCAATATTAATTGGTTTTCTCCAAAACAAGCTAGGCATGTACGTAATCTAAGTACTTAGTTTATATATATATATATATTTCTGTACCTCTTCTGGCCCACGTAAAATGAAGAATTTTGGCCAAGTTTCAAATTAAGGAAAAATACAGCACGGAAATATTGATATTATTATATATAGTAAAATATGATACATTGACACGTATATAATTAAGTTTGTTGAGATCATGCTTCGACTTTGCTTTCATCTTTCTTATTTGGATCGGATTTTGAGCTCCATTTCTCCTAACTTTTGATGGGACATGAAATATCTGCAATAGAAGATCATTGTCATTCGAGAATGCTAGCGTTAGGTTAGATCCGGTAGCTATATCAAGATACACTAGTCTATAACATTAGTTATTCAAGCATTCCAGCGAGTTGTAGTACCCTTCTTTAAACCACAATTGTTGACTAAAATGGCCGTACATATATGATGAAGTATCTCAACCCAAATTATTTATATTTATTAAATGGTACAATATATATATAGTCAGAATTCTGGATGCATATATGGCTCTCTCTCTCTCTCTCTCTCTCTCTCTCTCTCTCTCTCTCTCTCCAGATTGATCAGTAATATGATGTTCAATATATAACTAGGAATTAAATTGTTTTGAGTCTTCAAAAGTTAGGGTTTCAACATACAGAATTAATTATCTAAAATTATCACAATTAATGATAGGATAATTTGATGTTTTACAATCTTTTAAGGTCATGGAATAATTAAGCATATATATGTTAGTAAATGAGCAGTAACGTTCATGAATTAGACGGTGGAATATTCCCAGTTTTAATTAATTTGAAAGAAACATGATTTGTGCAGTGTAGTCTCATTTTAAAGAAAGTGAGACTTATCTAAAATGATCTATATCGTGTTTGTGGGCCTTGGGACGTATGGAAATATTGGTCGTAAACGGTAAAATGTCCGCCCGTCATGCATGGATGGATGGATAATTGCTGCGAAACCACCAAGAATACGCCCACAAGTTTGTGCATGTCCCCCCGGAAGTATTGTCAATCCCTACACAAAGTCGCACATCCACTTGGACCACATATTATATATAATTCTAACAATATTCATTGTTTTTTCCATCTCTTCCCATTTATTTTTCTTCTTTTATCGAATTGGGCTTACGATGAATTCTGTCATCTCTAGTATTTGGTATCATGTCCATTTAAGAAAATGACGTCCTGCTAAGGAAATTCAAAAGGGGGAAGAAGATCAATCGGCTCATGATCATTGAATCTTCTTCTTCATTTTCCAAGCAATATTTGGCATATATATATATATATATATATATATATATATATATATATATATATGTGTGTGTTAGGGGCCGGGATCATGATGATCAGGCAGATCAATCATATTTACTACATATATATATACAATGCATGCATCTATATTTTGAAAAATTGATGCATGCTCTGCTAATTCATTGATGGTGTTGCCAAGGTCAACTTCATCCACATATATAGGCATATATGCAGGCTAATTAACATGAACTGCCATTTTTCAATCGTTCGTCAAGAAGTAGACTCAATATTACTCTCTTTGCACGAAAAGGTCAAGGTTAATCATAGATGTTGACACAAAAGTTCAAAAATCTGACTTTGTTATGATCAATGATAACAAGTACTACAACCATAAATTAGAAATTTCATATAAATAAATTCATAGGCTGACATGATTTCATATTATATTATATAATATTATGACTAATTTACAATAAAAATAGCTTTATACCGCCATGTATAGGTCTACTGTCATGTATAGGTCTCGTGAGATTTATTAAAGTTAATTTGCAAGAGTTTTCAGTACGTTTTATGAATTTTAGCCATGTCATGGTGCACTGCGCACAGAATAATTTACATAAGAAACGCGTACAATTAGGAAGCCTCTGGTAACTTTATTTTTATTTTTTATTACACCGTTGGCAGCCACATTTGCTAATTCGTACTGTTACATGAAATCCACAAAACAAGACAAGCATTATTGCTGAATGAGATTTTCTTCAGAGCATAATGATCACGCAGAGATCGCGGATAATAATAAGTAATAACATGATCGTGTGATTATATACAAATATATAATTAATGCATATATGCTTGCAAAAGTTCCTCGAAACAGATGGCAGAAATCATCGGTACTTTTTTTCTAAATACATGGAAACATATAATGTCGATCACTTGGCTTTATAGCCGAAAAGATGACGATCAGGACAACTGATGATCATGAGGAATATGGATTATTTGGACCTTATATGTCTTTTTCGCTGCTGCTTTCTTCAACATCTCCGAGACATGAGGACGGTGTGGCGGTTTGACATTTATTTTTTCGTGCTTCTTAGTTGTATATGATAATATATGATAAATGGGAAAAGCTACTCATATGCATGCTTGTTATGAATACATGAGTAATGAGAAAAAGCAACCGTAATTCTTTTAGAAGTTGATACCAAGGATTCGATTAGCCAACATATATAGGCTTGTTTACCGCGTTGCCATCCGGTGTAAGCTGGACTACCAGAACTTGTCAATTGGTTGATGATCTGTCTTTATACGGCAATAACTCGGAAGATGAGGCCGGGTCCCATGCATAATGTCCAGGGCCCACGCCCCATGCATGCATATCATGTATAAGACTTTGCTCCAAAGTTTGAATTGAATCAATGGGTAGGGAGGAGATCCATTATGATGGCAGCAGGCTGGTGCTGAATTCGTCTCAGAATTTGCATGCGGCTGAGAACCCAAGTGGCATTTTGACAGGGGGGTTTTCTTCCCATGTGGCTTAGCTTTCTGCTATAGCCGACATTTCTTTCCAGGACATTCTAGTCATGTAGCTCATCGCGCTTTTATTTTATTAAAGCAGCTTGCATGTTTTGGTCAATCCAAGAGAAAGCTAAGCATGCATTTATTATACGTGATGCTTATATTCAGTTACAGTTAGGATCAAATAAAATGTGTCTAAAGCAATGTTTTTTGTGTTGTATCTACCATTTTGACCAGATATTTACTGGGACCCTCACCCATTCTTTTTGTATTTTTTTTTTCTAGTATTAATAAGATTATCTTGCTAAAAAAAATTGACAACCCTTAAACTGGTCATGATTGATTTTCTTTAATTTTCTTAAGGAATGGCTAATCCATGTGTTATGAGCAATATCACATTGATATATTGAGATGAGAGTGTAACATATGGCATTTTTATTTAGAGATTGGTGCCAAAACTGTTTGATATCTAAGAGTAATGTTAGATACAGTCTTAAAGTGTATAAGTTCCACACGTTCCTTTTGAAAAAATTAAGTACATCATTAAAAATTGATTTTTTTCATGAGTTTTAGATTTATCAACTTTTTAAAATAAAATATGCGGAACTTACATATCACATAACTATAAATAACATTTATCTTCATGCTAATGATTAATTGAGTCACAACTCTAATAAATAGAAATTAGTTATTTGATCATAATGAGGGTAAAGTATAATTTTTCTTTTGAATATATATACTTAATCTTGTTAGTTTGTTGTGATCTTTCCCTACAGCGAATAGCAAGAATGCCCAAATTAAGGAGCATGGACGTTGATACTAGAATTCAAACTCAAAATGGCATAATGGGTCTAAATTCTGGAAAAGAAAAATCTAAAAACGGTGGATGAGGCCCGAGGGTAGTGAGGTCAGGGATCATGAAGACAGAGTAACGTGTACGTCGCTAATTGTCCTTTGGTTTGAAGTTGCAAAAGTTTTTGAATAAGGAAAGTCCAAACCCTCTATCCGGTGAGACAATACCAAAAGGTCAAATGAATTAATTTCTCCTTTTCCAGATTATCACAAAAGGAAGAGAAATTATGTCACCAAGAACCAGAGAGGAAGGAGGCGTGTGGGCCCCTTTTGGGTATTGTAGTTTCGTGGTGGGTGGACCTGTCCTCCTTCCCCGAATTCCCACCCCACGTGGTCCTCCTGTTCTGCACCTGGTTTGTTTACTGTTCCATCCCTGTCTTTCTTATTACACGACCAATTAGTACAGAAGACAAACATCTTTGTTATGACCCACCAGAAGATACGGTAGGAGTTTGCATGCAAGTAAGATATAGTCGCTGCACAGTATCAGAAAAATGAAAGAGAAAGAAGTGGTAGTCCGTTTCGAACATGACATTACAAAAGTATAGTTATTATTCATTCTGAAAGAGAGGAATTTTCCATCGTGTTATAACTGCCAGGGATGGCCAAGAATATTTTTAACTCAACTTCCCAGCCATCCAACCAAATCCACAGAAGCGAGTCTTGAGGGGCTTAAGGCGCAAATTTGCTGCACCTTCATTGCCACACCTAATGATATTTTGGTAAAATATGATTTCATCATGAATTTTCCCACTTAATTAATGCTTTCTGAGATGGGCTTTTATTCTTATTATCCTCCACAAAAAGCCAGTAGCTAGCTGCTTCAGTTGTTATATGAGGCAAGCAAGTCACAAAAAAAATGGTTATTTCTGATTCCTTTAAATAGAGTAAGGTACAAGATTACATGCAATATCTTCTAAATTGCTATTTACCACTCATTAACTAGATGTATTATAACCAGATGTTTAATCTGTTCTTTCCCTGGTTGATTTTCTAAAAGATATACCTGAGTTTACATCGCGGAATGGGTTAGATCCTAATCTCTGTGAGTCAGTCTCCCTACAACTATTACTACTACTGCTAGTCACTAACTTTCTACAATTTCTAGTCGTATCCGAATGCAAAAACGGGACATTTCCCTCAGCTTGAGATCCATGGGTAGCATACTGCTCCGAATAAGAAGGGGGCGAATGCCTCAATGGAGAGGGAGTGGGAGAGGGAGATGAAGATGTAGATGAAGTATCGGAATCTGAAGGACTGTTCCATCTCTGTCCTGAATCACCAAATATGAAGTCGGATAATTCATCGGTGCTGGTAGAATCGCGGGTGCTATCAGTGCTGCAGGAACCTTCATCTGAGTTGCTACTGATAAGGGAAGAATTATCACTTGATGAGTCCTCTACTAGTATTCTTTGAAGCTGGATGAACTTTGAGTCAAAAGATCCAAAGCTGGTGCAACTGTCTCGAGGAATCGAACTGGGAAAGATCTGGGCAGCCCTTGATTTGGATGTAGTGTTCTTCCCATTGATCCAGGAAGGGATGGCCTTATATCTGGGGTCAGAAGATGTTATTCTGTTCCTTATTAACCGGGGAGCCCTTGGTGAGCACCTATGAGGCAGTTGAATTAGTCAAACAACAATTCAATGGCTACAGATATCTTATTAAACTTACCAAAAAAAGAAAAAAGCAGCTCCTTAGATCTATTACCTGGCATATAGAAGCATGTATGCCCCTTTTGTCAGGACCCTTTCAAGTTCCACAGGCGTTACCTACAAGCCCAACATGAAGGTTACAAGTACTGGAATAGGTGCAGAAAATAATTCAATGTTTCTATAGCGCATAATATTCATAAAACAAGCAATTGCGAGAATATAAAGTATTAGATAACCCCAATTCAAAGAACCTAATCCTTAAAATAGGAAAACTAGATGCCGTAAAATGTTCTAAGCTTGTTTAAGAAATGCAATTTAATAGAATTAGAGTGCTTACAGTGCTGTCATCAATCTTGAACCACTTGTTTTGGACATTCTTAACATAGCACACATAATGACCAGAAAAGGATGCATTCATGATGTCCAGGTGGACCACCACTCCATAAAGCCTATATATTGGTGATTTATCACTTGTCCCACTAATAAATGGTGCCAAGTCCAGGATCTCAGGATATCGAATTGACTTATTGAGCTTCCCAAATTTACCTGACTGTAAAAGCATCATTGGTAAATAAAACAAAACCATAAAGCAAAATGTCATCCTTAACGAGAGTACCATAAAAATTACCTGAAAGCGCTTCAGCGCAATTGTAAGGATATTCGGAGCCTCCATTATTGTTAGTTTCTTCTTTGCCCTCTCATAAGATTTGCATCTGAGTAAAATAAGATAATAAATAATTACAAAAAAGTGGCCATTATTTATAAAGCCAAAGTTTTCAACACAATTATTTATTTATTTTTTATAAGTGAATGAAAACTTTATTAATGAATAGGCCTAGCCGAAGTACACAGGATATATACAAACTAAATACAAGCCAAAGAATAGATCAAACGAGAGACCATCCAAAGGCAGGTAACAGATGATAAACAAAAACAAACTACAAAAAGAGAAGACACTACTTCAACATAAACCAATATGAGAGGATCCAATATTTTCCAATTTTAAAAAGAACAATTAAATTTCATAGGTCAGCTCACCTGCACCCCTACCCAACTACCTTCTCCAAAAAAAAAAACAAAAAAATAGGTTAAACATGTTAACAAATTAATTAAATAAGTAATAATATAGAACTTCTTTTTGTCTACTATAGGGATTCCCAAACGCATCAAAGTAAAAGCTGATCCCTGGAATGCACATAATCATCCAGGGACTATCAACTTTCGTCAAGCAGATATACCAATTCCATGTAATTGTTTTACATGTGGTCAAACAGATCTCTTTTGTACAAAGAAAAAAGCTACACAACTTCCTACTATTCACACAATCTCCACACACCACACTTTTTTTTTAATTTTTATTATTTTTTCTTTTATCAAATATTTAATATATGGATAATGAATATAAGAATTCAATTAGTTTAAAAAGAATAAACTCAAAAAAATATTAAAAATTTTAAAAATTTAATAAAAATGTGGTGTGTGGAGGTTGGAGAGGTTGAGTAGCATTACTCATTATTATAATAAAAAGATTTCTCTCATATTTTACAGCAGAGATGGCAGAAAAGGAAAACTGAAAAGATTGAAGTCATGTACCCAATGTCCACCAAGTTGTAAAAATTTAGGTTGACAAAAAATCAATTAACCACATCGTTTTAGCAACAAAATTACCAGATGATAGTATACGATAGAGCTTATTGCAAGAGATTCAAAAAACTAAGTAATACAAACCAACCTGCCACATTGGTACTTGTTTTCACCATCCAAAACCTCAGTACCCGTGAATTGATGAAGGGCCTCTTCCAGGGTTCCTATATCTCCTTCTATCTCAACGGTAAGATCCATCATCCTTTCCTGCCGCTCGGACTTGCCTTGGCACTTCGTGCACTTAATCTGCAGGCAATAGGATCAAATTTACATGCATTACTTACATTTCAGAGGAAATCTTATCTCAGCAAGCTGGAAGAACCGGAACTGAAAAAATAAGAAATTTTCCAATTGCAAGACATGTAAACAGTGCATGGGTTTGACATATAGGATTCTACTTTCAAATATCAATGTAAAGACCATGCAATACCTTGGATCGGAGGTAACCTCCAAATGCAAGGCCTATAAGAGTGGTTTCTTCTTCCTGAGAGCCTGATGCATCTAGCTCAGCTTCCTTGAGGCAAACAGATTGCATCGTATCAATGGCATACCTGTTTTTTAAAAGTTCTAGTTAACTAATCATTACTCTTTAAAACTTGATCCATTGACAATTGCGTAAAGCATAAACTCATTTATTTAATTCAAAAAATTTGAAAGCACACCTCAGGAATTCATGGGCGTCTTCTTCTCTCCCATGACCAAGCTGACTTCCAATATTTTGTAGTTGTGAAAGTATCCCAATAGGAGTGAGTGGAGAATTTCCCTCCTTTGCCTTTAATATTAAACTTTCAAACTCACAGGTGAAACACCCTTCTTTCTTCACACCTGATATATAAAAGAATTAATAAATAGCAAATAAACTTAGATCCTATACAAGAGTCACCTTGGATAATTACACAAGTAGTCAAATGAGTCCATGATGGAGACTGATAATAAACATACATGCTTTTGAATGAAGCCCCTGAAGAAAATAAGCAGTTAGAGGAGGGGTAAATGCCAAGCACTGCAGCACAGCATTAGCATAACAGCTGCAAGGGGGAAAAAGTGATAAAGCTAAATGAGAGAATTCCTTCTAAGAAAGACAATACAACAAAAAAAAAAAAAAAAAAAAAAAATTGAAGAAGAAGAACGAAAGAAAGAAAGAAAGATAAGACAGATGGCAATCTTTCAGAATCTGCAAATTTTAGTTGATACTCAGCTATGGAAATGGAGAAATAAAATCTCTCTATTCCCGCAGTAAGATCTCATTACACCACATGGAAACAAACTGCTATTTAAACAAATGTAAACAAATGTAAGCCATCAAGCAAGTGCAACTCACAAGCCAGCATACCAAATTTATAAAATGCCAAGACACAGGTGTATGCCCAACTGCTGATCCTAGAAAACATAGGGATTACTGTGCATGGACAATCACAAAAGCAAATCTAGCAAAAGGTAGGGTATCTTTATGTCCATATGTGAATATTTATGCACAGAGCTAGAGCAAATTAGCAAATAGTATAAAAGTTACCTCATACTCACAATCACTAACAACATGAAATTAACATGTTTTCATAACATTCCCTAAGGAAAAGAACTCAGTTTTTGTCAACTTTCAAAACATACATGTTTTAAACCGCAAAATAATTTTTCATCTTCCCAAGAAAAATTTCATCAGACATTATTGTCATGAACTTTCATGAATTTAATAGCACTAAAACCACCCTCACATAACTTTTACACTGTTTTCACAAATGCAAACAGAAAGAGTAATTATTAGGTACTCACGGAGTACAGAAGCATGGTACTCCCATCCAATCATAAGTTGCCATGTCAATTGAAATTGATGCATACATAAACAATTTTAATTTGATGGCATGTTGTGATAGGATGGGAATACCACGTCATCCGTATGTTGGGAGTACCTAATAATTTTTCAAACTGAAAACATCTCAGAAATCTTTCTCAAAATTCACAATTTCTGATGCAAACATGCCCTTTATGTCTTGGGAGAGCATTTCTGCAATACAATGAAGGGTAGAATGTGCAATTGCAATGTCATCTATCGTGCATATCATATTGGCAGAAGCTCACAAAATTACAAAGTGCAACAACTATAGCACATTCATATATTACAAAAATTATGTCATCAGTATATAAAATAAAAATTATCTGGATTCACCATAGATTTCAAATGTCATTTACATCAACGTGATTTTATATAAAAATACATAGAAATATATAAACATATATATTTTTCTTATAAGAAATATATAAACACATATTGATACAAGAAAATAGAGCATACAAATAAATAACAGCCATACTGAATTGTTGACCAAGACAAGATACAAGTGCATAAATTTAAATCAATCAGCAATGTGCTGCTCCCTATATCCTGCATCCTGCTATTAATGAAGCTGAAGCAGACAGATACAATATTGCATGAACAAATTAACTACTGGGTACATTGGCCAGCCTGTTAAAATATGCCTGAGGAAGGGTAACAAGCAGATATTTCACCATTACAGTGGGAAGGCAGATTCTTTAAAAATCCATTCATATATGGGTGACTCATCCAGGGTGAGGGGCCTGTCTCCATTCTCAGCTCATCGTCTAAATCATTGGGTAATCCTCACTTATATTTCAATGAAATTTAATCTGATGGGTATATTAAATTTCTTGATTTAATCTGATCTCCGTGCAAGTGTCTTATGGATAGCTGGGGTTTTCTTAATTTACTACTTTTTAAATATTGTTTAGAAACTGATTTTGTGGTGGCCCGAGGCTTGGAGTAAATTTGTGCCATATTTACTCATCCTTAGGGCAGGTGCAGGCAAAATCCCCTCCTTGGGCTGGCAGGTGGGGGTTGACAATGGCCACCAGCTAGGTGAGGGGGTGGGTGGGGTGGTAGCATACAACTCCTCGTAACTGAGCACAAATTCATTTCAAGTAACGCTTCCCATAAACAACAACCATTTACATTACCTGTTCCCACAATTTATAAGACCACAGGGACGCAACTCCAACTTGTTCCAATTATAGAGCTTGACAAACAGCTCGTATGGAAAGATTCCCTGCAAAACAAGCACATAATCAACAAGAAAATTACATTGCATCCAAAAGTTAAGTTTAGGCAACAAAATCATATCAGCAAACCTTGTTGGTGTATCTTCCAGAAACCCCACCCCCATTGCCCACTAGGTCATCTTTCGACAATTTAGATACTCTGAACTGATCAACAACCTTCCTTAAGCCACTCCTAGCATTTGGAGAAGAACTCCTGACCAGAGAGCATACAGCAGCACTAGTGTGAACACCATCAACCTTTCCAGGTTTAATCACAGGAACTGAAGACCCTTGAGCACTAGAGGCTAAATGAACATCAAATGCACTAGATGATAAACATCCCACGTCTCTGGACTTCAAGAGATGGGAAATACTGGCAGGGTCATCAGCACCGCGCTTCAAACTTTCAGATCTCAAAGACGGCAAGTTACTGACATTCAAAGCATCTGTACTTCTTGAATTCCCAATAATGCTTGAAGAAAGATGAATATGTGAAGAGGAAGATGGCATTGATTTAACTTCACAGCTAGTTTCATTATCTGTACGACCAGATCCTCCATGGTTCAATGATGCAGAGTGTTTGACCACCTTTGGAGCATCAGCACTAATATTTTCTGATGAAGCCGCTCCATGAACAAACTTAGTGATTTGTGAAGCAGGTGGAAGAGCATCATCTGCTAGAATGCCTTTTGCACCTTGTTCACGTAAAGGAGTAGTTTCAGACAAGTTGAATGAAAAACGTAAGACAGATCCAGAATGAGATAATTTGGCATCACCAAATCCATGGGAATTTGATGGAGCAGATTTGTCAGATGCATCAATTGTGGACCCAGTGGAGTCGAGAATCGTCCCCCAGAAACTAGAAGACACTCTACCATGCTTGGCATTTGAATCCTCACACAAGAGAATACTTCCCAAACCTGACGAACTGGTTGATGTGCACTCATTTTCTCCATCACTACAATCGGATTTAGTCTGATTTAAGTTACTGACTTTGGTAGGACGATCAACAGAATAAACTAAACTAGCAAACTTAGGGGACAATGGCTGGCTTTGATTCATGTTCTTAGTAATAAAAGAGGTACCGGACCTGTCAATGGGATTATCAACAGAGAGACGTACATATGATCCCCCAGACTCATTTGAATCTGTGCTCTCACCCACAGAAACATCATCAGATTCGCCATTGGTAGTTGAAGCAGAAAATCCAGAAAATGACATGCTGGATGTTTCAGAATCAGAATTAGTTCCTTTATTATCTTGTAGAAACTCAGCTTTTGTATCATCAACCTTCACATGTGGAGATTCAGGAGAGCCACCAGGATTAGAAAAAACACGTTCCCCAGGAAATGTTTCTATTGGGTTTGGGCAACACCTGCCTTCAGTCTCAAAACTGTCACAATTGATTTCATGGCCATCTTGATCTGTCACCTTGCTTCCCACATCATTCATCTGTTGAGTGATATTGGGAGGATGACATTTCTCCTTGTGACCTTGTCGCCAGTGGATTATCTGGCATTTTCCAGAGCTACAAAATCCAAATTTCTCTGTCACTAACTTGAATAAACATGACTTGAATAAAAAGAAATGGAAAGCAATTAAAGCTTTCTCAGCTTCCACTTGAACAAAATGTGGCTGCCAACATAGAACCTAGTAGCGGCGTGGGGGGGTTGTGTTGATAAATGTTCTTTTTTTTCACCAGTAAGATAGCACATAGTTTCACAAAACTGAAGAAAAATTCAATTTCATATCGATTGATATAGTTCAAGGTACTGAACTCTTCCAATAAAAAAGAACACATTCCATATCCTGTCAAAGATAGGAAACCGGTAGCCCTAATATTCAACATGGATTGAAATGAGTACAACGCGATTCATGCAACTCATAAAAAATCACATGCCTAGTCTTCCTAACATGTGTTATTCATAGTTCCCAAATCCGTGTTGGTGCCAAATACGTAATTTCATAAGATGACAAACAATTCCTCATAAGTTTTTGAATGTACGGTAACATAATAATGCGAGAATATCCCCAAAATTGAGGAATTATACAAATCTGAAACCAAATTATCATGCACACGAATAAAAATGATCACAGATAAATAAAATCCTACCAATAGCGGACGGCCTTGCACCGGGCACACCGGGTAGTGGTAGGGGAATAACACACGGCGCACTGATAATAACTCGTTGAAATCGGAACGGCACGGTCGGCACCGAAACCATACCCAGCGGTCGCCTCAAGCTCGGCTCTTGCTGCCTCATCGGAGGCTAGCACCAATAGCCGCTTGATCTCCTCCTTTCTGGCCAAGGCGTGCTGCCATTTTCTCCGAATTATGAACCCGATCACCGGGGCGACCAGGCACGCAACAAGCACCAGGCCCGGAAACCCTAAAAAATACCCGAAATCACGCATTTACTCTGCACTCAACACGCATCCAGAAACAGAAAAACCCCGAAACCCTAAAATCTCCACGGCGCATAAAGATTCGCCGGTCACGATGGTTATGGCAACGTCGGTTACGCATGCAGAAACTGAACCGATCGGAAGCGACCGACGGTGACAATTTCTGAAATTCAACAAATAAAAAGAAAGAGGGAGGGAGAGAAAAATAGAGAAGAGTGTTGCTGGGTAAATACTTGGACTATGACAGGGGAACTTCAGAGAAGGAAGTGAACCGAGAGTGATGAGAATTGCAAGGAAATCGGATATTAGGAAAAACAGATCGAGATCTTAGGAAAACAAACAAACTAAATAAGAAAGTAAACAGCGTTTAATGTTAAAATATCATTGTTCTGTTCGTACGTTGGCGAAATGGGACATGCCCTGGTCGGGGGAAAGGAATTTTCATTTTGTTTTCACAATATGGGGAAGCGTGAATTCCTCCTCCATCAAATTATTCGGTCCAATATAACCCTCGCCCTACTACAAGCAGGTCCGGACCGGAATAAGCATCGTGATTGTGGGGACATGGAGATGGGATCGAACGGCAGAAGTTTAGTTGCAAGTACTTGATTAGGTGAGAGAGGGACACGTGTGATAAGGATAGCCCACTTGCCATGTTCCAGAAAATTGGCAAGTGAGGTGTTCCTCGTAAGATAACTTCTTGGGAATTTAAGTTTAACCTCTCCACAAGTAATTACCTTTTTTGATAAGTTCGTCGAATAAATAAACAGAGAAAATGTGCTTGGCAGCAGCCTGAAGCCAATATTCAAGCATTTTCATTAGCTTTTGTTGCTAACCATATTCCTTTAAAAATAACAAAAAAAAATGGCATTAAACTATAGAGTATTTGCAAAGCCTTAACTAATTTGGTTCTTTACTATGTAGGTGCGTTATCGTGACTTAGGAGTAAAATTTTATTTATTAATATGGGTAGGATTAATGGACCAAGCATTAGCCAATGAAACCATAGGTTTAAGTTTTCTCCTTGTACATTATGTGATGTCGAGATAGAAAATAATATTATTATCAAATTTGACTTAATTAAAATGAATTGATTTATATAGTTTTAGGATGGGCAAATCACGCACTCTTTTTAAAAAGAGCTTTGTTATATATAAGTAAAATCGCGTATTAATCTATGTACCAATACTGATTTTTTCATACTTAAAATTTAAATTAGTACTGTTTTTAATAAAATTTATTTTTTGACTAATCACAATAAATTTGTATATATATTAATGCACAATTATACTTATAACTATATTTTCTTTTTAAAAAATAAATAAATATGATACTCATATAAAAATTATTTTTCTTACAATGAGTTTTACTTTTTTTTCAAAATAAACATATTAAACTTGTACACCTCGAAACTCTATATAATATTATTCTAATTAAAATTGTACCTATGGAATAAAAAGCAAATTCGGGCAAAACGATATTTTTATTCTAATTATTCTCAAATGTAGATAAATTTAAGTAAAAAAACGATATACACATGAAACAAGTCTTATAACATGAGAGCAATGATGAATATTGTGAAATCTATTAAACGTGTTATAGTACAATTAGCTCTGGTTAGTCCACACAACTATAGTCAAGCCAAACCCCTTTTTTTCGTTGACGTTAGGTCTACTTCGATACTGTTACGGCGCATTTCTGAGTAGCTTGAGAAATACGACCCAATGGAGACCTTGAATTTACCTAGGATATTGCGTGGGCGACCAGTACCTCGGTTTTTTTTTTTTTTAAGTAATTTTACGTATAATTATAAAATATATAAACGCGACATAATTATTTTAAAAAAAAGTTAAAATTTATTATCTTTTTATAATAATCTCATATTTTATTTATATTTTTCAAATTGATTATACGGTTGTACAATCCATATAAATATATTTTCTTTTTTTAGTACAATTTTAGAAAGAAACAAAATATTTACAATTATAATATTTGTAAAAATATTAATAAAACATGAAACACACTTGAAAACAAAAAAAATAAAAATAAAAAATTAACAGTGGGTTTTAAGCCTACTGGTTAGGAATGTCGTGGTCTTTAAAACGTATGAGAAGTGAACCACTCGGATAGGTTCTCAAAAGGCTATAAACTATTTTTGAAGAATTTTTTTGCATAGCATAATAAAGATAAAATTAAAAAAAAATTCATCCTAATCATTAAATATATAAGTGTCACACATTAATAAATATAAACTTTGTATTAAAAATTTTAATTTTTAATAATAAATATCACTTTAAAAAATGCAGCAATTACCCAGTATATTATCTAACATCACAAAGTATTCTTGCAAATTCAAATTTAAGAAATTGATAATTTCCAAATCTGAGTCAATACTAGCAAACACATCTCTGAACAATATTCTAGCACCATACTGAAAATGTCTAAATAAAAAAAGTAGAGCAAACGAAACATGTCTAAGAGTAAACCAACCCCTAAGACTGTTGTGAAAAACACCATCGAATTTCGAAGTAATACAATCTAACTCATAAATTTATTCGTGAGCACGTCTAGCATATTGTTTTCATAGTAGCAGGATCACCATAACTGACTCCATTTTGTTTGCCGCCATAGAACTCAATAGTTACATCAATTCAGTTCGCCGCCATTCAGTTATACCCTTCTAAAAGGAACATTGCTCTAACAATTCCATATCGTTTACCAAAACAACCTGAAATGTTAAAAAAAGGTAGGCATACTGCTTACAAAAAGTTCATGTCCTTCTTTATATCTAAAGGCGAGTGGGATCAAATAATTCAATTGGGATAGCTGCTGAACCATACCACATAGTTCTAGCAACAAGAAAAGCAGTAATATTATTGAAAATGAAGGTTTCAATATTTTCCACATTTGTAGTTTGGATTTAGGAATGAAATGAAATTGTTTTAAATAAGTTGAACAAAGTATTGTTATTATTGTTTTGAGATTTAAAAAAATTAAATTAAAAATTTAAAATATTGAATTATTTATTATATTTTATGTAAAAATTTAAAAAAAATTATAATTATAAAATGGGATGAAATAAATTGAATTAGTTAAAAAAATTTGAATACAAACGAGTATTAAGAACTAATAATAGATTAAAAAATAGGTCACATCAATACCTTTTGTGAATGGCTGCACTATAGAATAAGGCAAAATTCCTTTTATTTATTTATTATTAAAATGCAAATAAATAGGATAATCATATTTTCATTTCTTTCTATGGGGCAGATCTAATTAAACAAAAATAAAGTCTTACGTGATTGCGTAATTAACGTTGAATAATCCCAAAAAACAAAATTAACGTTGAAATAGTGGGATCATGATGTCATTCATTGTTTTAACTTGTTTTAAAATACCAATTTAACAACAAAACCCTACAAATTCCACGTAGACCACGTGTACCCAATACGTGCCTCACTAAAAAAATGTAATGTAAGTTCTTTCCATTTTTTTTTTATGGTTCTATTTTTCTAAATAGATTGTTTGAAATTTGTACATTTGATGTTTGTATATATTATTTATTTACATAAATTTGTGTGTTTTAACAATATATACATATATGAAACGAACTATTTATCATTTAAGAGAAAGAGTATTCATGTAAAAAATTTTAATAAATTAGATATTATATTATAAAATGAATTTTATATAACTACGAGAAGTATTATTTTTTCTTTAAGTTTATTATTTTTAATTAATTTAATTAATATATTTTAAATGATTAAATTAACTTATATTTAAAACATATCAAATTTAGATAGTATTATTAAAATTATAAGATTTAAGATAAAAAGTAATACTATATTTTTTTATAGATTTATTTTATAATAAAAAATTTTAAAATCTCACAAAAAACATATACATATAAACCAAACATTTTCTCCCTGCTGGGCCATTGGAGTTTGGGCCGCGCGCTTAGATAAGATGCGTGTGCAGTAATGCCACCCCTACTGAACTCTGCTGACAAATAGCGTGCATTGGAGCGCCTGAAGAGTCGTCGACATCGTCGTCAACCCTTCTGAAAAAAATACGGACTCTCGTACGCCCAGAGGCAGCGCGCGGACGAAAAAGAAAGGTGACTGTGTGAGCCACCTGATCGATCGTACAATATCCTAGCCTAGCCTAGCCTAGCTCACCTAAAAGTCAAATCATGTCAGGCGGGAATTTGAGATGCGTGGTCGTGGCCGTCGATGGCAGCCAGGAGAGCATGAGCGCCTTGAAATGGGCGCTCGATAACATAAAGCTGCGATCCCCTACGGTAGAGTCCCCCGATGACGGTGCTTTCGTTGTTCTTCACGTCCAATCCCCTCCGTCCATCGCCGCCGGTCTCAGCCCCGGCGCCATCCCCTTTGGCGGGCCCAGTTAAGTACCGTTACATACTTATTAAGCTCTCGCTTCCCACTATTTATCGAAAATAGGAAGAAAAAGAACACTTCTATTGGCCACTCAAGGAATTGGAAATTGGATTGATTAGGTGATTTGGAGGTGCCTGCGTTCTTTGCGGCTATCGAGGCGCACCAGAGACGGATCACCGAAGCGATACTGGATCACGCTTCCCGGATCTCCTCTGAATACAACGTTAGCCTTTATCACGTGTCTTTCTTTTTCCTCTCCGAAAGGCGGAAACACACACGCTTTTATGTATCGGTGTTGTTATTTTGCAGTAAACTTGATGAATAATGTTATTTTATCTTTAATTTTGTTCTCTTATTTCGATCATTTACGTTTTTTTTTTTTATATTTTTTAAAAATGTTTAAAGATATTAAAAATATGAATGAAAAAATACAAAATTAAAAAAAATAAACTTTACTTAGGGGGAAGGCTCAGCGGTCACTGTTAAGCACCCAAACAATATGAATGATCGTGTCAGTATATCTCATTACCACTGAGTATCATTTTTTCCTGTTTACAAAATATCATTTGGGTTATAATTGTCCACCTTAGCATTTGACTTGCAGGTAAGACAAAAGTTTGCAATATGATAGTATACTGAAATTATGTCGTCACGGAATATGCTCTGCTCAATTGAATTAGATGATTTCTGTTTCACTGGCAGGTGAATGTCGAAACGAAAGTAGTCGTCGGCGATTCAAAAGAGAAGATTTGTGAAGTTGTAGATACTTTGCATGCTGATTTGCTTGTGATGGGCTCCCGTGCTTTTGGCCCTCTTAAAAGGTATAATTTAATTATAAAAAATTCTATTTATCATCCACACATTTGCATAATTTAATTAGTTATTAACGTAAGTACAGACCATGCGTATTGATCCTCTGCCATTATCTAGAAGAATAATGTCAGGTATAAAATTCAAATAGATAAGTTTTGTGCATGTATTTTATAAAAAAATAGTTTTTTAACGCTTTCTTTAAAGTAAATCTACGTTTTTACGAAGGTATGTACGAAACTTGTTTTTAACAAAATCATTTCTCGAAATCGTTATTGTAGTATCTTTGTTATTGATTATAATATTGTAAATGCTGGTCTGCTGCTTTTCCTCAAATTAATATTGTACATGATCCTGCGACAGAATGAGTGCGTGAGAGAGAGGAGAGATTTCCATTTTTCTCCGGCAGTTGTACTATGGCTTAAAAGGTGTCCATGCCAATAGTTCTCTGTTTTCATCTCTGCTCAAATGTGGGATGAATTGTAATAAAAAACTCAAAGCATTTTAGTTACGACAGGCTACACTTTCTTCTCCCGAGAGTTCTCATAGTTTCTCTCATCTTGCGGCCTGCTAGTAAATACAAATGCGGGTGTCTCTTTCTTTAGCGATTAATGGAAAAGTAACTAAGACAGGCTTTTTAACACACATAAGCAATGCACGCGTGCATTTATATCAAATTTATGTTCATCTGGAGTTGCTTTTTAGTACTACAATTTGATCCTCCAACCAAAAATTTATGGTCCTTCCCAATGAAGACACCTTTCCCTTTCCCTATTTTCCTCTGCCATCTTTCTTTCCCCGCTTCCCTTCAATGAAACAGTGTAGAATCTTTATTTTCTCCCCTGAAATCAGTGTGTAAAAAATCTTTATTTTCCCCCTTCCAACCAAACTGGGTGTAAAACTTTCTGCAATGTATGCGCATGCGTCTGACCGTTGAAAGCCTTTTCTCCAGCAATCATGCCTACTACCACAATTCTCCAATCATACCACACTTCTGTTTGCCCTTGTTCATAATCTGATTACAGCATTGGGCTACATTAGAATCTTATAGATTTATACTAATCCACACTTAAGCACCACACTTCTTGTAAAATACTAGGGTGCTCACATGCTTGTTCCGAGAATGGGTATGTGGGTGGACATATATGAGGCACGTCTAGCATGATGTCAGAGCATGGACATATGAGAAAAACATTTCTATGTTATCTTTTTATTTCTGCACTTCACACAAAGAATGCTGTTCAAAACATAAATATGGCCCATGGTAGTTTTTTTCTCCTTCCGTAGTAGCTACATGACGGTTTCTGAATTTGCCGCATGGTTGTGCTGGTATTGGTCTTGTAGGGTTTTTATTTCTCTAATGTTGCTCAAATATCTCCGTGGACATGAACAATGACGGTACCTCTCATGTCTCTTTCTTACTCCAACTGTGGGTGCTGGATTTGCTAGGAACAAGATCTTGAAGCTTCCACTTGCCTCTTGCTTCACAATTCATCTTGTCCTTCAATATTGTACACTAAACATAGTAACTCTCAATCAATGTCTACAGGATGTTTTTGGGAAGTGTAAGCAACTATTGCACAAACCATGCACAATGCCCAGTCATCATAGTCAAGGGAAAGGACAATGCCTGATTAGGTAAGCTTTGGTATCAATCTCAATGGAAAATGATAGAATTACAACTATCTTACTATTTATTTACTACTCTTTTTGTATTTGATTTTTTAAAATTTTTTTTTTACTTAATGATTAAGGAAGTGATTATTAATAAAATTATATATATTTTTTAATTTTTTCATTAAGGATGTTAAAAAAATACTTAAAAGAAAATGATAAGAAAATAAAAAATTTCAAATCCTTTGTAAGTAGTAAATGGATAGTAGTAGGGATCTTCAAATCCTATCACTACCCAATCTCAATACCACAACAAGGATATTCCAGTGGCATCTTGTATTGTCATTTCCTTGCCTACTTCTGTTGTTCTATCTTTAATTTTGGTATTTATTTTTTCAAATGATTTGTGTCAATCTTTATAAAGTCGTGTTTGCCCTGATATGAGCACATGGTTATGTCCTTGAACTCTTTTAAGTCCAAAAATTGGTTGTTACTTTAAGGTCCAACAAAAATGTCTAAATTTTCAGTTCTGACAACAGATTATAATCATCTAGATTGCTTAATGGAGTTCAAAATCTATTGTTTGCTGGCTCAACAATCAACATGAATTATTTCTTTTACACGCTGCATGGTGCTTTCCCTTAAATAAATTTTGGCAGTCAGACGAAGGTTAATAGGCTTGTATATAGTTTAGAGCTTGGAATTTCAGATATCGAAGGCATCGGGTTTGTCAAATCTGTTATACAATGAACTCATTAGATATAAATGGATCTCTGCTGCAGCTTATCTTTCATCCACTTGCCCTCGTTTTGTGCTGATGGTAATAGGGCTCCAAGATATGTTGTACTTAATAGAGAACATTTGAGATCTGTGACTAAGTTCTGTTTTGTGACGAGTTGCAGTCGGACGTGCTTCTGGCCATCTATGCCGTATTATCACTCCACATCCTACGCAAGCTGTTTTGGAGAAATTTAGTTATGTTTTGTGTTCTTGTTGTAAACTGATGTCATATCGATACATAGCTTAATTTTATTCATTTATTGCCTTCGACGGTGTGGGATTGATATGTTGTATATTGTGTTCTTGTTTTGTGTTTCTCTTTTGATTCCCAATTGTGTTTTATTTCTGGTTGTGCCTTCTGAAACAAATGGGTAAGGAATATGGTTGTCCGGTGGATCATGTTATCATCCTCATTTCAAGAGTCCCACCCATTTTTAACCCGAGCTTGAAGACTATGTCTGCTTGCTGGACGTCTATCATATTCGGTCTTCAAATATCGATGAACCTTAAAATAAAAAAAGATTACGTTGAACTAAAAAAGAATATACAAAAAGAGGGGTGGGAAGCTCCAGCAAAACATTATGTTACAATTAATGTAGCATAACATTGAGATAAATACAAAAAAAAGAACTATTATAGACACAAAAAGATTACATAAAGTAAACTCATAAACTAATATGGTTTCATATAATCCATTAGATCTATTTTATAATAAAAGTAACTTTATAATTTGACGTACCACTTCAAGTCAAGTTTATTTTTATGTAATTCTTTTATGGCTAAAGTATTTTCCATACAAAAAAGAGTAATGAAGCCAACAAGGATGAAAATGACCATGAATTTCAGTTTTTGATGCTATTATCAATGAGACAAATTTTATTTTACAAAAGACTTGCGCAATGCTTGTCTATTTGATGGATGTGTATCTAGATAGTCAGAAACCAGAGAACCTATGTGGAATTCTCTGGTTTGGTCTCTACTCACAAAGGTTTCAAGTGAAAATCTGGTTTAATAGGCCGAAATCATGTGAACCAGCGAAAATAAGATGGATAAGGTGTTTTAATGGATATAGTACCTCAGAAATCTGATGTGTCGTGACAATATATTCTAATGTATTATATAGAAAGCACTGGCGTTTGGGTTGGTTAAAGCATGCTGGCGTTGTTGTCAGCTGCTGGAGGTGGTGGTAAGGGTAACTCAAAGCAAGTTGCCTGTCCTTTTGTTGTTGGGAGCCCGACGAATTTGTTTTGCCTTGAAAGATTTAGCAAAAATTTGGCCTCCAACCACTTACCATCCCAAGCAATCGCGAAAGAACATTCTAATCTCCTGAAAAATGCAAATTAATTAACGTCTTATGATTGGGCTCCTCTATGTTGGGTTTTTTGGCCCAACATACACAACACTTTATCGACTTGGCCTGTGTCCCAAGTTGTGCCAACTATTTCGGACTTTATGTCCTTTATCTTTTGCATGAAAGGAGTTTTCAATTTAGTTTATTGAATAATTTTACCAATCATCTCTACATATCATATATTATATTTATTTAATTTTTTTCATTTTTCTTATAAAAATATATAGTATATGAATGATAGATAGAACAACTCAATTAATATAACAAGAATAAAATAAAAAATAATTTTAAAACGTGTAAAATATATACGTGGTGTGAATGGGTTGCAAATGAGCAGAGTAGTTCATGAAGAGCTCCAGCTCAGTTCGTGTATACTCAATTTAAACTCGATTCATTTATTATATGAGATGTTCGTAAACACTAATATATGTTAGAATATTAAACGAACAAAACTCGTATAAACTCGACTTGACTCAGTTTAAACTAGTCAACAAAACTCGTATAAACTCAACTTGACTCATTTGAACTCGTTTTGAAATTCGTAATATGTTTTATATATGTATGTGTTATATAAATTACATGTTAGTTATATTTTATATACTTAATTATATATTATTAATTTATTTATAGTTTACTTGATTTAATATAGTTATGTTATGTTTCCAAAATGTGTATAGAATAATTTATATAATAATATATCATACAACTACAACTATTGATTTATTAAATTATTTATTTGTATTAAATAGTTTAGTTTATTACATTTATCTTGTGTATTATTTTTTTAATTTATAACCATAAGTTATTTTTATAAAAAAAAGTTATACCATAAAAACTTTGAATCAAAATTATTTCGTTGAATAGCTAAATGGTTTTTGTTTTTTTTTTTTTGTAAAACTTAAAAATTTGTTTATTAATCAAAAGATAAGATTAAAAATTTTAAAATAAAAAATCTAGGTCGAGCTCGAGCTCAAGTCATTTGTTTATTTTTAGTTGATCGTGAGTCGAATTCGAACAATATTAATGATTAATGAATTGAGTTCGAGTAAGGATATTCGAGTTCAAGTTAAGTTTAAGTGAATAAACATGCTAATTGAGCTCGAGTACTCTTGTTCGAATTAGACTTAATTCAGTTCGTTTGTAGCCCTAAGTGTGAGATAATGAGGAGCATTCCTCTCGTTCATTATACTTGGGGGCTGTTTGTATTCAATTTCGTATATTTTCATTTATAGCAATATTATATGTAATTTTCAAATGAAAAAAAGGAAACAAATTTAGTTTGACTCAAGTTTGAGTATGATATATTAAAAAAACATATAATATTAATGATTATCCAGTCCCCATTAACAGTCTTAAAAATAAGAAGCGAGAATAACTAATAATAATTAGATAAGTCCTGCAACATAAATGGATTATTTAAAATTAAATTTATAAAATAATATGATTTTATGTAATTTATTAAATCTTTTTACGATAAAAATAATTTTATAATTTAAATTATTATATCAAAACATATCCCTTTATAATTTAATTTTATATAATTTTTTATGCCTAAAATATTTATCCGTTAGTTATAGTGGGTGGATTAGATTGGTTTGGCATTATTGTACCTCGCCATATTAGCGACAGCTTGTATCCAAAAATCAAATGCGAACAGCGAATTTATCTCGTGAGCGGTGGGGCCGTCTCTTTTAAATCATCGAGCTGAGAGTGAGAGGATTCGCTTCAAGTTCTGTCCATATGTATCTTCATAATTACAAGTTCTGTCTTTTCACTCACATGTAGAAGCATTTACCTTGGATTCACATGGCTTGAGTGCCCTTTTCCCTAAAGTTCAACTACCTATCCCATGTCGAGTTATTCTGTCTCAATACTCTGCGTAAAAAGAGATACATACATATATTATTTAAATAGAAAATTTATTTATATCTATAAATTATATAACTATCGCATAATTATTTTAAAAATAATTAAATTTTTAATAATAAACTCTATTATTTTTTAAAATAATTATATAAAATTTATGCATTTCACGATTATATGTAAAATTATTTTTATTTAAATGATAAAAATTAATTTATAATATTTAAATTTTAAAATTTATTTTTTAAATCAAATTATAACATGTAAATACTTTAATGTTAGATGTGCTCTACACGCTGGCGACATGGCTTATGAATATAATTTTTCTCCCGAATTTTCTTCCATCATGATCTCGTTATTTTACTGCATTGGTACGACGTTACTGATTATCAGCTATTAGATCAGTTGTTATATTTTCAAATAAAAGTTTCAATATTGATTAATAGATAATAACACGTGATCAAATAGAATAAAAATGGGACGATGAATTCATGTACTTCCTTGTAACAAGCAAGCAAAAACTGTGGACTTTTTTAAAAGGAGAAAACATGCAGGGGAATATTTTGTACATTCTCTCGGTTGATCCCCCTCTTGATTTCTGGAGTTAAAATTTTTTTAATGCAGTAGGGTGCAAATCTCTTAATTCCTTCCATGAAACGTGGATGGTAACACTTTGTACCCATCATTTTGCCAATTAGCATATATATATATATATAGAATATCATTTTAGAAGAGTAATAATATACATCATATTTTCATCATATTTTCATTTTACTAAATAGAATGTAGCACATTCATCACTATTAGATGATAGCTAGAGAATCATATAATAAAAAATTATCTAATAATAATAAATGTGTCACGTCTTAATTAATCAGGTAAAAATAGGATGATAATTTGGTATATAGAATTTTTCGATCTTAAAAACGTGCAACCGGATGGCATGCATTATTATTGATATCGTGCTAATTAGCCGGTGATGCATATATATAATGTTCAAAGGATTGCACTGCTGGAAGAGGAATCGGAGCCGGGGCTGCTACTTTATAGAATAGATCGAAGCTCGTATAACGTATTAGAATTATTCCGAAAGAGTTCTCAGATCTGGGAGCACAATATTGGAAGGTGATAAACAGTAAGACAGATTGGTGATGCTGAACTCCAGGTGGAACGTAGGACCATCATGTGGGGATGACAATTAGTCTTTGTGAGCCCGTGACCGACCGTGTCTTGTGTGCATGAGGCATGATTCCCACATACAGACAAATATCTAGCTAGTACTTCATGCTTACATATATAATTTTGTTCTTAACAGAATGCAGTCACGAGCGGCTTCCCCTCCACCTCACGTTTTCAGAGTACCCTTCAATTATCCATTTATTTCGCAGCTAGTCGTCGGCAGATCATCAAGATCGTGATTGGGCGATCTATATCTCTGGCCTGCTGTTTATCTTTTCGGTAATACTTCTCCCCATTTCTTTTCTACTATTATCTTTTACGCATCATATCAGTCTGTAATGTCGTAGTTATAAATAATTGCATACTCGTATTTATGAGCTAATTATAGGTTGTTGCATGCTTAGCAGAAAACTTAATTTGGTCACTTTGGCGGCATTTTCGTGGGAGCAAATATATAGTTAATTTGGATGCATATTCATGTGAGAGATAACAACTTGTTTTGGAGCAGTCGTTTTTTAAATTAAGGAATAGTCAATACTTCCTTTGGAGTATTAGAGCTAGCTTCGCTGTTTTTTAACTCACCAGCTGGCCTCTCATGATCTGCATGGTCGCTCGCAATAGAGGCAATGTATATATAATATTGGCTAGCTCTCTCTTTTTACCATCTTTTGGGGTCCTATTACTATATATTGATCTTTTCAATATCTCAATTGGACCACCAACTTAATTCCCGGCAAATGTTGCTTGATTAGATATCATAATTAATGTTCCATAATTCTCCTATATACCCCGCCTAACCTATTTAACATCTTGTACTAATTATTACATTTACATGGGTATTTAGGTAATTATTGGCCCTTAACTTCACGTTTATATAAAGTACTGCCCCCTCTCTGATTCCCATGCACACACACTACGATCCTTCTTACCATCATGGACTTGAGAATTGCCACAATATCGTTTATCTTCTCTCTTCTTATCACCACCAACAGAGCCTTTGATCCCTGTGCCTCCCAATCGGACGGCTCAGACCTCTCTGTCTTTCCCACCTATGGCAAATGCTCTCCGTTCGAACCACCCAAGACCGACTCGTGGGTCAACACGGTCATGAAAATGGCCTCTAAGGACCCGGAAAGGGTCAAATACTTGGCGAGCCTAGGTGCCCAAAAGAAGGTCGTCTCTGCCCCGATAGCATCGGGTCAGCAACTCTTTAACCTCGCCAACTACGTCGTCCGAGTCCAACTCGGTACGCCGGGTCAACCCATGTTCATGGTCCTGGACACCAGCAACGACGCTGCGTGGGTCCCGTGCGCCGGTTGCACCGGGTGCTCCAACACAGCTTTTTCGACCAACACTTCGTCTACTTACGGGTGGTTGGATTGCTCCGTGCCTCAGTGCTCTCAGGTCAGAGGATCCACGTGCCCGTTGACGGGGTCCGTTCCGTGCCTCTTTAACCAATCCTACGGTGGAGATTCATCTTTCACGGCCACCCTAGTTCAGGACTCTCTCGGATTAGGCGCTGATGTAGTTCCGAACTACCATTTTGGGTGTATTAGCTCCGTCTCCGGAGGGTCAATACCACCGCAAGGGCTGTTGGGACTGGGTCGTGGACCCTTGTCCTTGATGTCACAGTCCGGGTCACTCTACTCCGGCGTGTTCTCGTACTGTCTACCCAGTTTCAAATCCTACTACTTCTCTGGGTCACTCAAACTCGGTCCCGCTAGCCAACCCAAGAACATCCGGACCACCCCACTTCTCCGGAACCCGCACCGTTCATCCTTGTACTATTTGAACCTCACCGGAATCAGCATTGGTCGTGTTCTCGTCCCCATTGCTCCCGAACATCTAGCATATGATCCTATCACCGGCGCCGGAACCATCATAGACTCGGGCACGGTCGTGACCCGATTTGTCGAACCCATTTACACGGCTATCCGGGACGAATTCAGGAAACAAGTGAAAGGTCCATTCTCATCGCTTGGTGTGTTCGATACGTGCTTCGCTGCCACCAGCGAAGCTATGACGCCCCGAGTGACGTTTCATTTCACGGGCTTGGACTTGGTGCTGCCAGTGGAGAATAGCTTGATCCATAGCAGTTCTGGGACTCTGGCATGTTTGTCTATGGCGGCGGCGCCGAATAATGTGAACTCGGTGTTGAATGTTATAGCCAATCTGCAGCAGCAAAACCTTAGGATCATGTTTGATGTTACGAATTCTCGCTTGGGAATTGCACGTGAACTATGTAATTAGACTAGCCTTCTTTTTCTTTTCTTGCCGTAAGTCTAGCAACATGTGTGATCATTAAATTATGCCTTAATAATGCCAAGCAAAAACAGGTGGAGAAAGGAATAGCGTACGATCGATGATAAGGTTGCCCTGATCATGTTATGGACATTATTGTATGGCTGTAATATATATGCATTTTATGGTTTTGGGAAGTTTAGGACAAATTCGACCAACTCAAACTGCATGCCCGTGTGTATCATCATATCGTGCATGTGTGTGTAGTGTGTGTTTGGTTTCGGATAGGCGAGGAGGAGAAATTCTACAGGCAACCGCCAACGCGTCCCCGCCGCGGCCTCATTTGTTTTTTTCTGTGACGTGGCGTTTAATTAAATGTAATAAATAAATGATAAAAAGAAAATTTCTGTAAGCGGGAAACCAGACGTGAGAAGCTAAAAATGAAAATTAGAGAGAGAAAATGTGATGCGAAAACTGAAGGGAAACGAAAAGCAGAGAGAGAAAATGTTATGCGAAATCTGAAGAGAGAGAAAAAAACCAGAGATCTGAATCTGTATCTTCTTCATTGGGGATATTCTTCTTCACGAGGCGTCTAGCATTTAGTAAAAACCAGAGCTGCGTCTTCTTCGTCCAGTTGCGTTTTCTTCGTCATTTCAAAAAGCTTTCTCCCGAGCTGCGAAGAGAGAGAGAGAGAGAGAGAGAGAGAGAGAGAGAGAGAGAGAGAGAGAGAGAGAGAGAGAGAGAGAGAGAGAGAGAGAGAGAGAGAGAGAGAGAGAGAGAGAGAGAGAGAGAGAGAGAGAGAGAGAGAGAGTAAAAACCAGTTTAGAGAGTTAAAAGCTTTTTATCTTCTTCTTCGTGCATCTAGCTTCTCCCGAGCTTTGTCTCCAAGGGTCTTTATCTTCTGTTTCTGGTAGGTGTTATCTTGCCCACTTGGAACTAATTGTAAATGGGTTTTAGTTTTGGAAAATGTTGTTGGGTGCTGATGATTTTGTAGCATTAAGATTTCTGTGAACTCGAAATGGCCATGGTGTTGTTCGTGTAAGATTTTTTCAACACGATGTACTTTGCAAGTAACTGTAAACATACTGAAAATTTTCAAGTATGTGCACTAATATTTTCCCCCATTGTTGAACAAAAGAAATTGTATAATACCATCTAGAATATAATCCCAAGAAAAAGGACACGCGAATAAGCAACTTGGTAATATTTGGGTGCTGGGCATAAGGATTTGTATTCAGATTGGTCCACATCCATGCTTTGAACTGTCAACTTGCCCAAATCTGAGAGTATGCAACAAATTTCACCTTTATGATACTTTTGGTTCTTAATATTTTATTAGCCTCCTTTCAGGTTTGATGCTATTGTGTAAGCAGATGCTTTCGAGAATTTGAAGCCTGCTCATGATATTTTCTTAAGTTGCATCAAAGATTCTGAATGTGCTCAAGTGCTGCCCAGTGAAGTATACTGAGAGATTCTGCAGATTATTGTCTTTTGAGACATGTTTTCCAAACAATTATTTTTATTGGCTTCAAACATAGGTTGTATTGAATATTCTGATTTAATTTTTTCATCTCAATAATTTGCCAATTTTTCTTTTTTTCACCTTACTGCTGAATGAGTGTTTGTCAGCATAATTGTCCAGTGACTGAATTGATCATTGTAGCTTTTCTGTGACCAATCACTCTTATATTATTGAAATAATTTTATGCCTATATTTTCCTAGTGTATTGTCATTGAAGATGCATTAGCTGGAGTTCAAGCTGCCAAAGCTGGTCAAATGAAGTAAATTTTTTCATATTATGTGTTTCCTGCATTAAAATCGAGTACAAATAAATGTAAACATATTGAGCTTGGGTTGGTTTCCCATGTGCTTAATCATTGTTGGTATACCTTGGAACCATTATATTATATGATTATTTGGTAGAAATGGTAATCTCTTTTTGGTGCTTGTAGATTTATAGCCGTGACAACTACATTGTCTGCAGAAACTTTAAAGGCTGCCAGTCCATCACTTACCCGGAATGAGATAGGAAGTGTTTCACTGCATGATATTCTTAGGGGTGGCTCAGATGGCTATAGTATGTAGTCCTGAGAGTATGATGCAAATGTCAATTTGTACCATTATTAATGTAGAATGCTGAAGCTACAGTTATTTCATGTTTTAAGAACTATAAGTAAGATCAATTTTCTTGTAATTGGTGTCATATATTTTGGAATTCTTTGGGATTCAATTGCTCCTTTACTGCTTAGTGCTTCTTTTACGCCAATAAATTGGTTTAGTAATCTTGGATTTGATCCCGTATACTTGGGCATTGCCTACACTTTTGATCAATAATAATTTGTTTATCGATAAAAAAAAAAAAAAGTATTCTTGGATTTGTTGGTTTAATAAGATGGCAAAACAAAAGCTCATGTTTAGTAATTATAATGTCATTCTCCGAGCGCTCTCTCTCTCTAAATTTGCGTAATTGTTTGCGCACAATTACTCACAAAGGCATGCCATTGCAGATGAGAAGAAGCAGGGTAATCAGTTTCTGTTTCCCTCTACATAAACCATGGTGTTGTTCTTCTTTCCTTCTAGGCCTTTTACTTGTTTTTAAAAAAAGTTGAGGTAACAGAGTTAGAAATGTAATTGCTATTGATGTGAAAACAAAACATGGACTCTCTATATTCCTCCAAAAAATCGCCACCCAATTAGATGATAATATTCTAGCAAACCTCAATTGAAAAAACAAACAACAAAGGAAGAAAGAAAAGAAATCCAAATGGTTACAACTGTGCCTTAAAAGAACTAATGGTAAATACCTTCCAATAATTTACTTTTTGCTAAGTGCCCTCCAATGCAGAGATCAATGTAGAGCTCAAGAGCTACCAATTACAGTTCCATCCACCAAAAAAAAATTAGAGTTTTAACTTTTGAGTTCTAACCCATTGACAAACTTTTATTGGCCATAAGAAAGTGCCCAAAATACTCTTACAAGAAATTGGTGGAAAAACGAACCCACAACTTCCATTGGCGAAGCCAGTAGTTCAAACACAAGAAAAAATCTTACACGAACAACACCATGGCCATTTCGAGTTTACAGAAATCTTAATGCTACAAAATCATCAGCACCCAACAACATTTTCCAAAACTAAAACCCATTTACAATCAGTTCCAAGTGGGCAAGATAACACCTACCAGAAACAGAAAATAAGGACCCTTGGAGACAGCTCGGGAGAAGCTAGATGCACGAAGAAGATAAAAAGCTTTTAACTCTCTAAACTGGTTTTTACTCTCTCTCTCTCTCTCTCTCTCTCTCTCTCTCTCTCTCTCTCTCTCTCTCTCTCTCTCTCTTCGCAGCTCGGGAGAAAGCTTTTTGAAATGACGAAGAAAACGCAACTGGATGAAGAAGACGCAGCTCTGGTTTTTACTAAATGCTAGACGCCTCGTGAAGAAGAAGATCCCCAACTAGAAGATACAGATTCATATCTTTGGTTTTTTTTCTCTCTCTCTTCAGATTTCGCATAACATTTTCTCTCTTTGCTTTTCATTTCTCTTCGGTTTTCGCATCACATTTTCTCTCTCTGGTTTTCCTTTTTAGCTTCTCACGTTTGGTTTCCCGCTTATGTAAAGTTTCTTTTTATCATTTATTCATTACATTTAATTAAACGCCACGTCACAGAAAAAAACAAATGAGGCCGCGGCGGGGACGCGTTGGCGGTTGCCTATAGAATTTCTCAGGCGAGGAGAGTAGGCCCAACATGACACGGCACAGCTAGGGCCCGAGGCATCCGCCGAGGAATTATAATTCGCAAGTAAAAGAATCCATTAGCAAGCGATGGCTCAACTGCTCAAATTGATTTATGCCTCAAGGTTAGATATAGGGGTATTTAATTTAAATTCGAGAAAAATATAATAGAATTAGTAGTACAGAGTTACTCATTTGATTGTGTACCAAGTATAAGGGAATTTGTAATTAAGTTCCATTTGCATGCAGTAGTAATATCTAATTAAATAGTGAACAAATTAAGAAAACTAAAATGGAATAAGAGATCCAAGGTCATTGGACCAGTTGGCATAAGGCTTGGTTTTCAAATGGGAGAATAAGGGAGTTTGAGGTCTCCAAAAGGAAGAACAAGATTCGAACTCCCTATATAAAAAGAAGAAGGAAAACACTACTTCCAACGAGTAATGTCAACGATTTCGTTTACCAGTTCCTTGGTTTTTAGTTAATGGTTAAGAAGTGTTTTTAAATGAATTTGTAATTTTTTTTTTTTTAACTTTTTGGCTATTCAGTGAGGATCCTATGTGAATGGAAAAAATATAGTTGCAAGCATAATTGTGCATTAATCTGTGCACCAATATGATGTGATTGGTCAAAAAGTAAATTTTATTAAAAACAATGTTAATTTAAATTTTAAGTATGAATAAATCAGTATTGGTATATAGATTAGTGCGCGACTGTATTTATATAACTCATGTGAATGTAGCATCACCAAACCATAAAAAAAAGAAAAAAAAAATAAAGAACTTTCGATCCGTAGCACCGGCCGCCGAGCGATAGGAAATAACATAGAAACCTCCCAATATTTTCACTGGAAACAAATTAAATAATCGTCCTCACCAGTGTTCATCATCACCATCTTGCATATAATAAAATATGAGGCGCGAAAATATTCTACAAGTCAAACAAACGTGACTGAGTAAATTCAAACCCCACAGAATAATATATAAATTAATTTATTAATTTAGAGTAGTTATATATATTCTATTATAATAAGTGATTATCTAACTATAAATAGTAACTTTTGTTATTGTTTTGTTAATTTTCTTGTTTTTCTGTTAAGTCCTGTTTTATCAAAAGACCCTTAAGACTTTGACCATTTGACGTGTAGTTTCCTTATAGATCAATTTAATGAAGGATCCTATTTTATCAAAAAATCCTTAATAGCCTTGTAGCTTACATGAATCGACGTATCTTTTTCATGTCCCTTTTGTTCTAATAGTGTACTTATTTTCCTTTCTTTTTGTTTCAATTTTTTTAAATAAAAAAAATTAAAATGACTTTATTCTTTAGAACAGAAACGCTTTAGAGCATTCTCATTGTAAAATTTAATTTTTAGTAAATTTAATTAATAAAATACTTAAAACACTCAATATATAATATTAATTATTAATTCAGTTAGAATATAATTATTAATATTAATATTTAATATTATTAATTTGATTAGAATATAATTATTATTAATATTTTAATTAGTAGAACTATAAAATGTGATAAAATTAAAAATTAAAAAATTAATAATATTTTATTATTATATAGAGAGTAAGCAGATAATCCAATATGGATGCAGATCAATGCTCATATTTTGCTAAAGTTTAGATTTTTTTTTTAACTTTTTGGCTATTCAGTGAGGATCCTATGTGAATGGAAAAAAAAGAAATAAAGAACTTTCGATCCATAGCGCCGGCCGCCAAGTGATAGGAAATAACATAGAAACCTCCCAATATCTTCACTGGAAACAAATTAAATAATCGTCCTGACCAGTGTTCATCATCACCATCTTGCATATAATAAAATATGAGGCGCGAAAATATTCTACAAGTGAAACAAACGTGACTAAGTAAATTCAAACCCCACAGAATAATATATAAATTAATTTATTAATTTAGAGTAGTTATATATATTCTATTATAATAAGTGATTATCTAACTATAAATAGTAACTTTTGTTATTTTTTTGTTAATTTTCTTGTTTTTCTGTTAAGTCCTGTTTTATCAAAAGACCCTTAAGACTTTGACCATTTGACGTGTAGTTTCCTTATAAATCAATTTAATAAAGGATCCTATTTTATCAAAAAATCCTTAATAGCCCTGTAGCTTACATGAATCGACGTATCTTTTTCATGTCCCTTTTGTTCTAACAATGTACTTATTTTCCTTTCTTTTTGTTTCAAATTTTCTAAATAAAAAAAATTAAAATGACTTTATTCTTTAGAACAAAAACACTTTAGAGCATTCTCATTGTAAAATTCAATTTTTAGTAAATTTAACTAATAAAATACTTAAAACACTCAATATATAATATTAATTATTAATTCAATTAGAATATAATTATTAATATTAATATTTAATATTATTAATTTGATTAGAATATAATTATTATTAATATTTTAATTAATAGAACTATAAAATGTGATAAAAATAAAAATTAAAAAATTATTAAATTAATAATATTTTATTATTATATAGAGAGTAAGCAGATAATCCAATATGGATGCAGATCAATGCTCATATTTTGCTAAAGTTTAGATTTTTTTTATCTTTATTTTTTGCATTTTTTAACCTTATATTTTTTTCCCAAATAAATAATTTACTGACTTTTTTATTTTTTTAATTATTTAAATTATTATGTCACATGCATACCAGAGTTAATGGAGCTGTTCCCTAGTGTGTACATACATACATATATATATATATATATGTATATGGAAAAGAAAAATGCTGGATGCAAGCGCCGGGTGTAATCGACTTCTCTCCTCAGAACCAATTCTTCCATTTCCCTCCTCTCTCTGCTTCTCTCAAGTCCACGCTTGCCATTCTCCTCAGATCCCATTTCCTTTATTTCCTTCCTCAGATCCATTGAAGGTTAGCTCTCCTTTTCCCCTCCCTTTGAAAAATTCTTTGTCTCCCCCCATTATCTTCCCCAACTCCCTTCGAAGACCAGAAAGTGAGAAAGGGGCTTTCGTTTCAATATGCTTTTGTTTCCTTCGAAATCCCCTACCCCTTCATCTCGAACCTCGAATCATCTGCGTCTGTTTTCAACAAAGCAAAGGTTGCGATGGTTGTCTTGGTCTTCAAATCCAGGTCTTCAAGCTTCATCTCGCAGTAATGCTTTGGCCCTCGTCGTGATCCATGGGGGTAGAGTGTTGTGGGCGGTGGGATTTTTCTGGTAATGAAATGTGAAGAATCGAGACGTTTGAAACCCTAACCTCTTCTTCCCCTATCTTCTCTCTCAACTACGGTTTACAAAATTAAAGTAAATTTTGAAACCTTGAAACAGAGTCCACGGAGTGGCTCCTCGTTTGGAGTTGTCCTCCGCCAGAATAGGCGCCTCCAAGGAATGGGAAGAAGATGGAAGGGGCAACATGAACATCTTAAAAACTCGGGCAACAGCTTTAAAGCTTCAATTAATTCAATTAAGTTGGACAACATGAACATCTTAAAAAGCTTCAACGATTTCAATAAAATCTATCAGAAAGCTATGGCCTCTAAACAATCTTCTCTGCTATTAATCAAAGCCAACTGACATCGCATAATAGTTTTTAGATAATTAAAAAAAAAACACAGAATCCACTACAAGTATCAAGTTGCGACGAGGCTACTTCTCGATATCGATAGCTTGGATTGAATGGGAAGAAGGCTGCAATGATGTTAGTTGAGACTCGGTTTTTGTTCTCTTTGAACGAAATGGAAAGTAGATGGCAAGCGTGGACTTGAGAGAATAGCAAGTGTGAGATTTTTTTTTTAATAGATGCTGACGTCAGCTGACTATACGGTGACTGTAACCGGAGACTATATGTAGGAAAGCCCTATGGAAAAATCTAAGCGCATAAATCCAAGCAGCAAGCTCGCTTGCTAGGAACGTCATTTGGAACTTTCTCACTTGTAAATAGGGAAGCGATCGAGGAGATGATTAGCAATCAAATTGCATTGGCGCGATTGATAGCCAAACAACAGATCATCAACAAGTACCATGCACGTACACTCAACACAAACGGACAAAATACAAACGCACAATGCAAAAATATAAACCCGTACAACCAAATAATTCCCAGAAATATGACAAATATATGTAAGAACTGCATGATCTTTGCTTGCTACGTTGATGATGATCACCTACCTCTCTCTCTCTCTGAAATTAATCTTCGTTCTGCATGTAGCATGCATGTCAACCCCACCACTGGTGCACCGCAACACCTTCATCCCTCAGCCGTCCGTACAGTGCCAAGCATTCCCAGTAAGCCCTTCGGCTTCTATATTTGTTTTCATTCTTCCTACTAGTGTGACCTTGTGGCTTGCATTCCAAGAAAAGCTCGTCCACCAACCTTATCGCCTTGCTCTTCACCATCTCCTCCACTACTTCAGCCTCTGACTTCATCACCACATACTCCTCGTCTCTTACATTCTTCTTCAACCACTCCGACATCCCGATTTGCGGGACCTCCTTGCCTTCCGTCACTGTCTCGATCTTGTACATCTCGAAGTCCTTATTCCTTGTCGGATAATGCTTTGCGAACCAATTAGTTCCGCTACCGCCTTCCTTCTCTGGCAATCCAACGTCTATGAACACACGCCGTGGGTAGCTTTCGAGGTTGTCGCCCATTAGATCAGGAAGGTACCTGGTTCGTTTCAAATAGCGGCTTGATTTCCCTGAAGCTGCCCGTGGCGGCTCAAGGAGAACGTCTTCGAGGTTCTGGAGCGCAGCCTTTTTCGCTTCCGATGTCTCCCCACATAGCTTTCTTTTTGTGGCCAAATTGAGTTCAGCAAGACCGGTTTTCTTCATGGCCACGACGGTCGACTCGAAGCGACGGCTGATGTAGACGAGTTTATAGTTGGACGGCCCGTTCAATGTAACCAATGGATTTTCACCGAGCTTAATGGCGACAATGCCGCCTATCTTGAGGGTCCGGTCGATGAAATCTGCGGCAGCTGGGAAGTTAGATGTCCACGCGAAGTCAAAAGTTTCGCTCTGAATCGAGCTCTGTCGCTCCAAATTCGTGATGGAGATGACGTCCATTTCATGGTCCCTTAGAACCTGCAGTGGCCTGTATTTAGCTTCCTCGCCATTGCTTAGGAAAACAGCTTTCTCTCCCACTTTCAGGAGGCCTTCATTTGTCAAATCACGGAAGATCAAAGGCAAATGTCCGAGATTTGTCAGATCGGCTCCAACTTCAGCCTCAGGAGTGACTGGTGAAGAGGCCAAGAATCCTCTAACAATCGACCCTAGCCGTGGGAAAGAAACAATGAGCAACGCCAAAACCAAGGAGCGCAAGAGAAGTTTCAAAATCTTGGAGCCGGAGAGCCTGCAGATGACTAAATATCGAGCATCATGGTACGATCCAAGCCCATCTCCGGGAAAGTGATTGTATTTCTTGCAGAAACCTCGAGCTATGACGTCGATGTCCATATTCGCAAACTCTTTATTGGATGGAGAAGTACGCGCGTAGATGAATACTAGAGTACTACGGTGGCCGGTGGCGTTCTTGTTTTCGTGAGAATGGTGAACCGGAAATAGTGCATAGAAGCGGGGACAGGAAAATATTTGAAACCAAAAGGAAAAAAGAAAAAAAGAAAAAAAAAAAAGAGAAAAACAATATGGTTGCTACTAGCAGAAAGCTTAAGCTATATAGGAGAGGGAGGTTGAGCAGAGCCAAAGAACTTAGCGGGTGCAAAACCTGGCGGCGGTGTGATTTCCACCCACGAGGGCCACACGTGTACTTTGCACTCTAGACCACAACAACATCAATTGTCTCATCCGCTGCACCTCCATTTCTTGATGATCCCCAACGTTGTGCTTTTTAGCGACACATTTGAGATTTCATTTGAGATTTAGCTTTAGAAATTCACACACCACCACCGATCGATCATAACATGCAGAAACAAGGAAACAAGGTAGACAGGTTTTGAATTTTGGTTGATTTCCAGTGTTAGGGTTGCATGCGGAAGGGAGACAAAAATGGTGGGATCGATGGTGGTGCTGGGGGTGAGACGTAGAAGATGAAATAATATATATTTATATATGGGAGAGGAAGATGGAGAGCAGGGTATATTATACAGGAGCTAAATTCGTTTAGGGGAAACGTAAATTATGTATGGTTGGTTCCACGATAAATCAGTTTGGCCATCCGGTTGATGTTTGTTACAAATTTACTCTGTAATCTATAATTGACTTCATGCATGCATGGAGTAGAATTCTCCTACGAAATTGCCGAGCGTTTGTTAGAACGTACGCGAGGTTGGGTTGGCATTGCTTGACTCAAGAGATAACTGGCCGGGTGGCTGTCTTCCAATAAGGATCACTGGATCAGGGTTTTCGATCCCACCCCTCCCCTTAATTTGGACACACACACACGTATACGTATAAATAGTTGAATTGGCCGGTTAGGGATCTATTAATAATTGTTAAAAAAGGGTATCATTTTTTCAGTCTAGCTTCTTGATCACCGGTACATGCATTATCAATAGAGCAGTAATATATGTACTTATAATTTTACTTATATTTTTATTTATAAGACTTATTTTTTTAATTTTCTTTTAAAATTTAAATTTTATGATTTTCAATAATCACTGACATGTAAGTAAAAATATAAATATATGTAGTACTAATCATTATTAGAGAAGAAAAATTCTCCGATATGTAAGAATATTAAATTGTTCGTATAATATATATATCTATATATTGATCGAGGGCATGCACATTCATTATATCCGTACGTGTCTTATTCTTTTCTCTAAAGGTTAATTTGAAATATATATATATATATATATATGCACATATATGCTGGATTACGTCTATTTGAAAATTTAAAAACCTGCCACCAACCCTGGTTGGGCAGGGTGTATTTGGCCACCCCCAGCCCCAGACTAATTCAAATTATATGGCCGACAAAGAGAAAAATATATAAAATGAACTATTTTCTGTCTGGAGAAGTGCTGCAACGATAAAAACATTCTACAAAAGTAAAATTAATTAACATGACTTGTTATGATACATTCTTTGTAATAAAAATAACTATAAAGTCTAATCATGTATCGCATCAAGTTACATTAGTTTATGATTTTACTTGCATGTGATCTTTTTATAATTAAAATATTTCTATTTTTGCCTCCCTTTTAGATAACCATAACTTGAGTGATGGAGGTGTTTCCTCTCCATTTGACAATAACCATATACATAAATGATTTGTACAATCTCCAAATAGACAAGTCCCGTGTAGATATTTATAAAAAAGTAGAAAAAATGTTCTATTTTTAGTGGGACTCACTTTTTTATAAAACGCCTACACGTGACTTGTCTATTTAGGACGTATACTTAGTATTACTCAACCATATATTTATATACTTTGAGAAAAAAAGCATGGAACCGATACTTGATAGCATCTCATACACCAGGGCACACTTGAGTATCTTACAATTTTGTAAATATAATTTTTGTTCTTAAGTTTAAAAAAATTATTTTAATTTTTGTGTTTTATTTTGAAATTTGTAAAAGTTGTAATTATTAGATAATTATTAGATAAATAAGTTAAAAATTAAAAAAAAATTGCGTTTAAATAATTTTTTAGAGGAAAATCGTGACAAATCTTAATTAGAAGCTTTGAGAATTTCTCATCACATCTTAATTACCCAAAACATGGAATTCTATCTCTAGTGGTGATTGATTTCCTACGGATATCCCTTGTAGATGGAGGCCTATACAGATAACCCTTAATTTGGAGGGTCGTGACTTTTAATAGTGGTAATTCTTGGAAGAGATGGTTGGGACATGATAAAGCTTTCTAAGAGGTAATTAAAATCGTTGAATATTTTATTGTGCATCAAACGGTGGGGGTGGCTCTCACTTCCCACCATTCCCGACCGCGAGAACATTAGTGATTGAGGCTGCCATGCAATATGCTCCTCTTATTTTTATTTTTCCTTCTCTAACTTTGAAACAATGATCGATTTACCCATTAACGAAGAATATATCGCTCTTTTCCACTCCCTTCAATTCTAAGAATATTGATTTCCCATTATTAGAATATCGTACGATCGGGCATCGTCAAATGAGATGTTCGCTTCAAGTGGCAAATGAATGAATGGGTCTTTTAGGAATTAGGATCAGTCATTTGCTTTCCGACCATTCAGAGTCATCAGCTTATTCAACTCACTGACTTTGAACTCATCTATGACTCGTAACGGTATCAGTACTACTTTTTAGACTGGATCGTTAATGTCAATCCATCGTCCTTTTCTTTTTTTCTTTTCGTTGACCCTTGGCTATTCTTTTGTTTTCTTATATGCCCTTTCAATTCTTTATTTATTTATTTATTAAACCACCCATTTTCCAACTCCCTCTCAAATCAATAGATAATTGTGACTGGCAGTTTAATAAAGGCGCGCAAGAAAATTCTGAGAAACCAAACTTATTATTTAAAAAAGGAGAAAAGAAAAGTGACTCCAATTAATCGGGGGTTAAGAAAAAGAGAACTTGAATTAGCGTCAAAGTCAAGCTGAGTGAGAGAGCTGGAGCGAGAGCTGGTGGTGCAAGGTTACGTATCAACGTATGGTTTGGTAGTAAGATAAAAATTTTGAGTTTTAAGAAAAATTATTATTATTTTGAGATTTGAAAAAATTAAAAAAAAGTTGAATTATTTATTATTTTTATATAAAAATTTAAAAAAATTATAATGATGAAATAAAAATTTTAAATTTATGATAAAAATTTTAATCAACCAAACCAAACGGCAAACCAAATCAAACTATTGAGTCCTTTAAAAAAAAAAAAAAAAACTATGACTCTGTATATTGAATGGGTCTTGGACTTGGGACCCACGCGCTATACTTCGCTTCCAAGACCTAGCCTGTGTCAGTGTCGCGCTCCACCTCTCTCTATTTTACCCTTGACGCTGCATATATATACAGTTGCTCTTACTCTCGGTCCCCAAACTCGGAAGAGTCAGAGCATACCCTTTCATCTCATCGTCGATCGATTCACTCTGCATAGCATATGTCTCAGGAACCTCGCGTACCTAACTCCCTCCATTACCCATCTCCCCGTTTTCAGTGAGAAGGACGCCAACTCCAACTTCTCTTTGTCTGTTAACTCTTTCTCTATCTTTCTGTCTCTCTGTCCTTGCCAATTGGATCTCCGCTCCCCCCGCCGCCCCGCCCAGAAAAGAGACTACCGAAATTGTTTTCCAACGTTCGTACCATTACCGAAGAGATGGGTCTCAAGGGCTTCGTCGAAGGCGGTATTGCTTCCATTGTCGCTGGCTGTTCCACTCACCCTCTGGATCTGATCAAAGTCCGCATGCAACTCCAGGGTGAGAAACTTCACGCTCCCAATCCACTGCCCGTCCAAAGTCTCCGCCCCGCATTGGCTTTCCACCAGCCCTCTGCCACTGTGCCCACCACCAACCTCCATGTCCAACCACAGCTGGCGCCGCCGCTTCGCCTGGGAGGACCCATCTCCGTCGGTGTACGAATTTTCCAGACCGAAGGCGTGGCAGCCTTGTTTTCCGGGGTCTCCGCCACCGTGCTCCGCCAAACACTCTATTCCACCACCCGCATGGGCCTCTACGACGTTCTCAAACACAAGTGGACCGACCCGGATAAGGATCAATTCCCATTGCTGCGCAAAATATCAGCCGGTTTGATTGCCGGAGCTGTCGGTGCGGCCGTCGGAAACCCAGCTGACGTTGCCATGGTCCGAATGCAAGCTGACGGGCGGCTCCCGGCGGCTCAAAGGCGCAACTATGCGAGCGTGATCGATGCGATCACGCGCATGTCGAAGCAGGAAGGCGTGGCAAGCCTATGGCGCGGCTCGGCTCTAACCGTGAATCGTGCCATGATCGTGACGGCTTCGCAGCTGGCGTCGTACGACCAGTTCAAGGAGATGATCTTGGAGAAGCAAGTGATGAACGACGGGTTAGGGACCCACGTGACGGCGAGTTTCGCAGCAGGTTTTGTAGCGGCGGTGGCGTCGAACCCGGTGGACGTGATCAAAACTCGGGTAATGAATATGAAGGTGGAGCCAGGGGCGGCCCCTCCTTACAGTGGGGCCGTGGACTGTGCTATTAAGACGATAAGGGTTGAGGGCCCCATGGCTCTGTACAAGGGGTTTATACCAACTGTATGTAGGCAGGGACCCTTCACGGTGGTACTGTTTGTGACACTTGAGCAAGTCAGGAAGATACTCAAAGAGTTCTAAGAATTGAAAGATTTGTGGACCAAAATACCGGCTTAGAAATTCTATTCAGTCATTATTATTCTAATATTTTCGTACTAGAGGAGTTGAGATGATCATAAAGATGAGTATCCTTTTATATCCACCCAAAAATTAATCAATGCACCATATTCGCATGAGAATCAGATTTTTACCTTAACAACAGTCCCAATTCGTATTTCTCCATCGAGCCATGTTACATTGTTACTCAACCTCCACACACATCTTTTAAAATTTTTTTAATTTTTTTTTTAAATTTAGTCTTCTTAAACTAATTAAATTCTTCTATTCATTGTCAATATTATATATTTGAAACAACAAAAAAAAAAAAAAATTAAAAAAAATATAGTGTGTGAAAGTTATGAATAATAGAAGGTTGAGTAGCTTTTTTCTTGAATGTTAGGTTTGACTTAACTATCATCTTAATGTGAAAAACAGAAAAAGAAAAAGAAAAGGCATCATATATTATTATTAGACAGCTAAAATACGCATCCAAAAAAACGTAATCTAATTTGTTACTCTAATTATTCATCCCGGACCCCCAAGCCTCACCCAAAAAAATTAGGGCTTGAACCTAGGATTTTCGCCTTCAGGTTTAACTTAAGATCACCAAGCAACTCCAGTAAGAATGGATGTTGAATTAAAAAGAAAACACCCCCGGCTGCCTTCGAACAAGCAAAGTTCAGGCATCATAATTACAAATGCTTCAGCTCACATCAAGGAGATGGATGATCTGTACATCATAAGGCTTGGGTGAAGATCAGGCTTGGGCTTGAAATTGGAACCGAACCAAACTCAACCTTGTTCCAATTCTATCCAATGAGTTTCATAATCTCTCAAAGCTATTTGAACCATATTGTCGTCGAAAAAAGGAACATCAAATGCACAAAACAATCACCGAGTGATCATACGAGACCATGCATCATCTAAATTCTAGATATTGTCAATTGGGAGGGGAAAAAAAGATTGGTGCTCTAAAGCCTTGACCTTTTTTTCATACTACGAGACAGCGTATGCCTTCTAATTTTACCGTCCAGGCTGAGGGGATACCGACCTTCTAATCTATTTGCTATCTCTGCCTTGGTTGACCGCCCTGGTTTTTTAAATCTTTCTGGATTTGCAAATGATTGGCGTCAGTTCCCACCTTTGCGGGATTTCACGGGTAATGTGCAATAAGCGCTAATGTTTTCTTCACCTACGTCTAGATCTTGGACAGATTGAACTTCAAATCATTGACCCTTGTCCAGGTTTTGTGCAACTTGACCTGATCTGCGGCCTTTCTCCATCTTTTGGAGTTCATTTGTTACCTGGCTACGCCGTTCCTTCATGAAGTTCAGCCTACTTGTCAACTTCGACAGCGCAGAAGAAGTTGAATTTGCTTCCTGTTGTGCATACAAATAAAAAAGCCGTTATCATCATCATCGACTCCTATCTTGCTAGAGCAGAATATGAAACTGCCAAAGCAGGTTGGCAGTTGAAGAGAATCAGCCAATTCGAGTCTGAATAGAAATTTAAATTCATATTCCACATATGCTAAAACCATCTCGTCGTCGTCAAAACAGCAGCAGCAGCACCAAAAACAACATAAATAACGATAGTCTTGTTATTACTATCATTAAGAACTAGCAGAAAAAAAAACCCTCATTTCGTTGGGATATCATGACTTCCAATCGTTATCAGCAGAGGAGATTTGGGATACAAGCAGTGCCTTGTTCAAAAATGGGGAATGCAGCATAGATTTATGAAATGAAGCATCAGAATCATGGAACAACCCAAGATGAATGATCAGTGGTAACTAACTTCTATTGACTTCGTGGCTTGTGGGAGAAATTATATCACTACCAAAACTTCAGACCGATTATGGAACAGATGCAAAACTCAGAAAATGATAAAGTTCGAGTTCATATTTCATGGAAAGAGCTTCTTCCTTCTTAGAGATGTGTTTGCTTATGCTCAAAATGATGAGCAGTGTTGAGCTGCTACGCTCCATTCTTCCTCACAAGAAAAATCTGGTCTGGCTATGAGAGATTACATGAGTCATGATGGACGAATAATGATGGATATTGACCCCACGAGAAGTTATTTCACGATGATTGTAATAGGTTGACACATAAAAGACGTAAAATTCATGGTCATCCTACCAAAAGGGAGAAGAAGACTTTCAGGAGGTGTAGCCCAGCCCTGTGCTCACTACCACTTCGACAGCAGGGATGACACTTCCCAGTTGTTCTACTTCTGACATTCCGACACTGGAACCACCCACCACTGTGTCCTACTCTTTTGGGCAGGAAATGTAGCTACATATGTACCTGCCACTGATTATCTGATGATCCTGGATCCTTGATTGAAGAGCCTTGATCACAATGCACTTTCTACTCTATTTCCTTCCTATTATCTATTTTCAAACAGAAAAAAAGATTTAGAAAAGCCAATGGTTCTCTCATCCGATTAGGCCAGAGAGAATGATTGGTGGACTGGTGGTACCCGATTCAAGAAGAAGGGTTGACTCAAACCAAGCCCATCAAACCACACGTCCAATGACTCTGAATTTAATTTGGCATGAACCACCCCCCCCCCCCCCCCCCCCCCCCCCCCCCCCCTCGGGGTTCCCAAAAAAAAAAAAAAAGAACGAGCACACCATTTTGTTCCAGATAGTTCAGGTTCTTTCAAATAGAAAACACTAGAATATTGAGTTTAAGACATTTGATTAGCAGAATAGCAACTAGACCTGACCTTTTACAAAGGAAGGATTAAGGTTTCCAAAATAGACTATCCTCTGGCATATCAAAGATTCCTTTTATTTTCTAGTATTTTTCTCTCTAATGAATAATGAGGGCATCTGAAATCTCAAGATTCCAAGAATCAAACCAGACAGTTATTAGATTTTCTTGTGTGATACAGAATACAGTAATTTTTTCTGCCATTCTTTTTTATTTTTTTCTTTTGTATACGACCCATGATATGGACTATGCCTTGCTTATTAAATAAGTTGTTGATTACTTGTAGAAAGAAGTATTTGGGAAAAACAATTACATAAAGCCGGAGTTGATAAATGATCCGAATCCCATGAAGAACAAATGGCTAAGCTCTAATTTGGTATTTCTTACAAAGGTATCTCAAATGCTAAATGAATTTACCTTACTTCTTACTCATCAAACAAAACTTACCTTACTTCTTGACCTTTCAACATGTGAAGCGGCCATGGCTTCGGTATCCTTCTGTTTATCTTTCCTGTACCCAAATTTCAGACGAATAAAAACAAAGAGGATCAAACTAAAACATATTACCAAAAGCTGAGTACAAAGAACCAGCCTTGTGAGTGAGCAATAAAGGGGCCATGTTAAGTTCAGACCCCCCAAGTATCCTGAAAATTTCTTATACCTATTGGTAATTTAAGGAAAGGAAACTAATTCTTGCACGTTCAAACTCTGTTAACTCCTTGTTATGCCCTTTCTAATTCATGGACAATAACCAATAATAACCTTGAATTAGTTGAAGTCCTAGGGTGTGCAAGCACCGCTCACTCCCTTCAAAAAAAGTGGCTAAATCTAGGATCCACATGAAAAAATAATTTTTTTTAATGGTGGTCCCCACTTTTTTTCAAAGGGAGTGCGCGGAGTTTGCACACTCAAGGACTATATCTAGCATTACTCAATGGCATATACCCTTCACATGAGTGAAAGAATTCCACAGACTACAAATAAAGCAAAAGTGAATTTTCCAGATTAAAATCATATAAATGCTATAAGAACAAAGGGCAATAATATTTCATAATGAGTCAGCATATACATTCTAATTTGTTTCAGCACAGAAATACATCATAATGTTCCATATGGTTGTGTTGCAGGCTGGTCATGTCGTTCCTCTCTTTGAATTTAGAGGTCAGGGATCTAATCCACGATGGGTATACATCTATGGGATTAAGATTGACCACGAAACTCAACCAACCCAAACAAATGTTTCTGGCTCCACCACGTGGGTGGGTAAACTTATTTAAAGACAAGTGTAGTATGAATGTTATACCATAAGTTTTGCATTGTTTAAATGCAACACCAAAATTTTAGAAACATTCTTGAACAATTATCAGACAGAAACCAATGCAGCAAGATATTCAACCACCAAAGGAAATCTTACATTTTTTCTTGATGATTTGGAGTTTGTTGGGGTTGATTGTGCGAAGCATGCATAGAACAATAGTTCTGTTTGCTTTCATGATTAAGCTGTGATTCTAGCTTATCAACATGCTGCTTCAAATTGATGACATCAGCCTCCACCCTAGCTATTTCCTCAAGCTCTGCCTTCGTCTTTGGCACAGTTGCAAGTTAAAAATTGATCTTAAATAATTATGGCATACCACCAGTTAAATGTGTGGTAGACTAACCTTTTCATCAATAGTGGCTAAAGCAGGTAAATGCACACTTCCTGCTTCAAGAGTTGTCCGCAAGTCTCTTTCCTTTCGCAACTGCTCCTGTAGTCTTGCGACCTAAAGGTACAATAACATTGTCACAATAAGGCCTCCTGGGTCAAGCTTGGTATCTACCAAAGACATCACTGGCTGCAACTAGTTTGTTAATGATATTCAATTAAAAGCAATGCATTGGAGGGGGCAAAAGAAAAGCATTCAGAACGCTTAGATTGAGTGCAATGCAGTACATATGTTCTTTTAGGAAAAAAGAACATAAAAGGAAAAGAAAAAGAAACTAGAGTATTGGAAACTACATCTTGCTCAAGAGCTAGGCGACGCTCATGCAAGGCCTTCTTTCGCCTTTCCAGACTGGCTTGCAGAACTGCATTTCCTTTAGTCTGCATAGCAAAAAAATAATTCACATGAAAATTCCCCAAGCAATTTCATACAAGGGATACCTTAGAAGAAAAATATTTTGAGTCTACCTCTTCTGCAATTCTGTTTAGCAATTCTATTTGAGTGGCTTCAAGTCTCTGGATTTCAACTCTACATATGCAACAAATGAAAAGAAAATTAGATGCATCGAACAATTGGAGCCAATTAAAAGCCATTATCACTGAAGAGGTGTCATTGGAAGCAGGAAAATACAGATTTTGCTTTTCCAAATAATACCTACCCAATGGAACTGAAAAAGGAATATCACAATTAATAGAACAAGAGAAGATGAACACAAAACTGGTAAGTGTTAGGACCTAATTTCCAACACTCTAACAACCACCATTCACTTTACAGTCGGGGTAATACATTGAAAGCCAAAAGCATTAATATAGGACTCAAACCCTTTATTTGAATCTAATTCCTGAAAAATGAAGGGGACTATCAAGTTTTAGAATATTTTTTGTTTCCTTTCTTTCAATGTATATTTAAATTAGATCTACAACATTCCAACCATGAATAACTTATGGCTTTAATATCAGGACACTGTCCATATTTGTTGACTATCTATAAAACACAGAGGTACTAAAAGAAAGAAAAAAGTGGACTTTTCCTACCAAAACATCGCCCCTTGAACTAGATATCTATTAATAAGTCATTTATAGGCAATTCAATCTCTCACTTTGTTGTAAAAAACTAAATTGACCTGTTTTGGCTTGGCTTAAGTACTTGCATATTCGGTAGAGTGGGATTTGACTAGAACTCTACTAATAAATCGTTTATAGGTAATCCCATCATCACTATTTTGTGAAAGACAAAATTTACCAATTTTGGCTTGGCTCAAGTACCTCCATACAGAGTGGAATTTGACAATGGGATTGACTCGGTGATTATAAAAGTACATTTTAGAAATTCATTAACTATGGTCATACTTGAACTAGAGAGACCTAAATTCACTTTGGTCGCATAAAATATTTCAGTTTTGTTGAAGGATAGTTAAGAACAGAAAAGAAAAGTATTGATCTAAGATCAGTGATCTGATAGCATGTTTATCCTGAGGTTAAGAGAGGTCTTCTCTCCTCTAATTATAAGGCACTTCAATAACACAATTTTTGTCCCTTCCCCTCACATCAAGGTGGGTCTAACAAGTGGGGTTAACCATTCATATGAGAAGTGGGAGCACTACTTCAAGGATAACTAGTAATTGCCTCTCTCTCTCTCTCTCTCTCTCTCTCTCTCTCTCTCTCTCTCTCTCTCTCTCTCTCTCTCTCTCTCTCTCTCTCTCTCTCTCTCATACACACGCATATTGACCTAGGATCAGTGATCTGATGGCATGTTAATCCAGAGGTTAAGAGAGGTCCTCTCTCCCCTTCAACCGTATCATTAAGAAGCTCGAAAGTCGAAACTATTATCTCTTTTCTCCAGTAACTATTAGGCACTCCAAGAACACACTTTTCCCCTCACGTCAAAGTGGGTCAAACAAGAGAGGTTGAGCACTCATATCAGACATCGTAGCACTACTTCAAGGATAACTAGTAATTCTCTCTCTCTTTCTCTCTCTCTCTCTCCCCCACACACTTGACAAAGACTGTATTTAACCTGTCTATAATGGTGTCTCAAACACACAACACATTAATCTCTTGAACTAAAAACGATTGAAATTCACCTGCAATAGAAGTATCAAGCAAATGGTACAAGGCATCGATGACACTACACATGATAAAATAACAATTACAGAAATGTGTTTACATAAATACGTTAGAAAAAATTGCTTCATCACTTACTCATCTTCTACAGTATAATCAATGGATTCCATGGAAAGGTTCTTCCTTGCCTGCATGCAAGTAAAAAATAAATCAAAACACTTTCGTTACAATAACTGCCCCAGGTTTGAAACATAGAATGGTGAGCAACTCAAAATTAATGAATGTCTAGATTTGAAGCCTCTCTTGGTAAAGCCGGACTACATATTGTTCTAAGAAATAAAGCTGTAGAAATATGACTAAGAAAATAATGCTAAAAGCTAAAAGGCACATCATAAATTCAGAAAAAAAATCTACTCACAGCATTGCGTCCCCACAAGTCACGACTCCTACGACAACGTGCAGGTCCATTTGATATGGTTGTAGATGTTATAATGCAGGAGGTTGGAGTAGGACGAGTACATATGGGATTCAAAAATTTTTCTTTAGAAACATCTCGTAGTATTTCAGCAGACTCAGTAGCCTGCTTTGCTGAACTACTATTGCTTTGATTGAGACGATCCCCACTAATTTGGAGAGCAGCATGTTGATGCAGTGAAGCTTCAAATAAATTTGATGACAACTTCTGACTGGTTCCAGAAGCATCACTTACTCCTGGGGACTTCGAACCCAAATCTGAATCAGAATCCTGCACCTTTCAACTAGTAAGTATTACGTTTAAACCATCAGAATCCAGCATCTTTCAAGTCATTTAAGTAACAACGGATAGCCTCTCTCTATAGAAAACAAAAACATCAATCAAAATAAAGTTTAGGCCAGAACAGAACCAGATGAACCATATATTGTGACAGCAATAGATATATAATAGAGATTGGTAAGCAACAAATTTATGCAAGGAGAAGAAACAGCAACCAGCATCACACTTAATAGGTGGTCTTACAATGTAAGCATCAGACTTGCATGAGTAAGCAAGACGTGTGAGTTTGGGTGGTTTATGCACTTTTACTACCCTTGAAAAAAGCAGAAGAAGAGAGCAAACCGAAACACAACAGATTGGCAATTAGGTTTTGTTATGTAACTAGCACAAACGTTCTTAAATAATAATAAGATGGCAATAAGTTCCTCAAAAGCTCATAACTTTGTACTGAGGGCAAACAGAATCCTTAATGCAAATGGGTGTCTAAAACAAAAGGCAAAAAAAAGTGCTTAGTAAGAGAGTTCTGTACCCATCGGAGCCTGCCGGGGGCGCGCGCTTGGGGGGGGGGGGGGGGGGGGGGTTGGATGGTTTATAAATGCTTAATGTGGTGGCTAGCAGCTTCAAACCCTCCAGGTTCTAGTCCAAAAGAATGGAGAGAAACAAAGAGGAGAGGGGAGAGGGGGAGGGGGGGGGGGGGGGGGGGGGGGTTTGAACCTATAGAATACAAGAATTGATACAGATACAAACAGATTACACAAAATAAACCCACAAACTGACGTGCTTTCATGAAATCCATTAGGTTTACTTTATAATAAAAGTAACTTCACTATCTGACGTATCACATCAAGCCACATTAGTTTGTGGGTTTACTTTTGTGTAATCCCTTTGTAGCTAAAGTATTTTCAAAGTTGACAATATTAGAAAGACTAAAAAGAAAAGTAACATATGCATCAATTAATGAACAAAAGAAGTAGATAGGTCACGTGCAGCAAATAGCAATGAAAATTACATATTTGAGTAGCGAACAATGGCCATAATGAGATTCAGTGAAACCAGTTTCCTGTAAGCATATTTATTTTGTGCAATATTTCCCACATACACAGCCACACTGACAATTTTCAATATTAGAACATGATTGATCTGAATAATAGCAGAAATTATGTTTAAGAAACTAGGGTGAAAGAATCGAGCCTCTAGAAAATGACACACAATTGTCTTAATTTGGAATCCAATCTAAAGGTCTGGATATAATTTCAGGGGAGAACATAAAGACATAAAAACTGATACTAGGCTCTAAATCATGTACCAAAGGAACCATAAATAGGAGACATTTAATGAAACTTGTAGCAGAAGACACAAGCTCCAGGGTGGCTTAAATGCAGGAACACAGGAGCATCATTCTTTATTCCAAGATAGAAATCCAGATCATCAGATATTCATTCTCAGGTCCAGGCACAAGGAACAAAGGAATAAATTATAGCTTTAATACCATCACAACATATAAATAAAAGTAGATGCTATTGTAAGATAGTATAGAGATGGACCTTAGTATCACAAAAATCATTGTCTCTAGAGTTACCACTCTCACCACACGATTCACTTGAGGCATTTTCAAGATCATCATCTGCATCAGACTCCTGTGTTGCATCACCTTCATAAGACTCATCAGCATCGGTTGCCTCCTCACTCCTACTCTCTTCCGAGCCATTGTACATTTCAGGGGACATGGAACCTTCCTGCAAACACACTACCAACGTGGGGCTCAAGAGAACAAGGAAAAAATCATAATGAATTTACAATGAAATTGCAATATAATTTGAGACAGCTAATACGGCCTTCCACTACCCATTCTATAGCACAAAAAACCCCAGTTAATGTGTCATATTCACTACCCATTCTATAGCACAAAAACCCCCAGTTAATGTGTCATATTTTAAGTAACTTTTCATTAAGTGGTTGAGAATTGTAAGATGAAAAATACTATTCCTCTTATGCAAACAGATAGTTCATAAATTGCTACATGATTTAAGACAGCCAATATGGCTTTCCACTACCATTCTATAGCATTGCAAATAGTTAATGTGTCATATTTTAAGTAACTTTTCATTCAAGTGATTGACTAGAAACAACAAAATACAAGATGAAAAATGGTATTACTCTTTTGCAAACAGATAGTTGAGATCTCTCACTCGTACTCAATTACTACTTACAGACATACATTGAAATAGAAAAAGTGCTTTCAAACTGGCAGCCTTGGCTCGGCCCCAAACCAGCTGGGTTGGGACTCTCACAGTGACAAACAGACAGCATGTCTAAGCACAAATTAGAAATTCCGACTAAAATAAGCCATGGGCAGTGAGACTTTTCTATCCTTCTGATGTAACAACAGGGAGGAGTTAGGGCCAGGTAGGTTTGGCAGCTAAGATGAGATACAAAATTCTAATCTCATTTCATCTCATCATTACAACTTTTTCAAAATTCCACATAAAATATAATAAACAATTCAACTTTTTTAAATCCCAAAACAATAATAATATTAAAAAATAATATTTTATTCAACTTTCATCTAAAACCAAAAATTCTCATCTCACCATCCAAACCTATAGTAGGCCATAGACCCACAAGAAAACTGAAAAAAGAATATACATTTTTTGTCACTATACAGTGCCAACTCCCTCCCACGGACCAAAAGAATCCCAGCTCTTTTCTGAGAAATAAAAAAGATAAAATTGTGTAACCCTCCATGTTTTATTTTTTTTTTATTTTTTATGACAGATTAAAAATAAAGAAATTTAGAAATAAAACATTGATAATTAGTTCTTAGGTCCAACAAATAGCTATCCTTACTAGTTTCAGGTAAGATTTGTTTTTGTGGGGAATCCACTCCTTTCTTTTCGAGAGGAATTTTCCCAAAATAAAAAATAAGAATAAAGAAATGAGCAAGAGAGGAGACCTAAAAGGAAGAATTCAGCTAAATGAACCTTTAAACAAAACTTTGAGATTAACTGTTTTATTTTGACAATAAATAATTTTATTAATGAGCAAAAGGCACTACCCAAGTATAATAGGAGCATAAATTAGAAGTCCCTATGTAGAAAGAGTAAAAAGGTATATAAAAATATGAAAACCATGACTAGAAAAACTATGTTTCCATCCAAAGATACATAGATCTAAAGAAACAATCCATAAGCTCCCCCATATTCTTTTTGAGTTCCAAATTATGGTTAGTTCCTTCCCCCAACCATAACAGGAACATTGGATCATTTTCCATAGTTTCAATGTGTAGGTTTCCCAAATGACCTTTCCACCGCGGAAAAAGACCCATCACCTATCTAGGCATGACCCCTTCAAATTTTGACTCAAAACAATTAGATAATTCGAATGCATAAAGAATACATCCATTTATTATATTATGTTGGAAACGATAAGAGAAAAAGTAAAGAAAAATGAAATCAATCACACATGAACACAATATTTACGTGGTTCGGCAGCTTGCCTACATCCACAGAGATGCAAAAGATTTTATTCTCTTGAAAGTTGAATACACAATGTGGCAGTGCAATAAGCGGCAATACAAAAGTACAATATATCTGTGGAAAACCCTAATTAGGGTTATTAGCAAGTAAACCCAAATAAGGGCCGGGCCAGGCCGGGTTGGTTCAAGAGCTAAAATCAGGCTAAACCAAAGTGAACATGGACAAGCCTCATTGAAAATCTACCAAAAAACCGCAATGAATTCATGTCAGGTTAGGTCATCAAATTGGGTCGCCACAAAACAACTATCAACCACCTGCCTCCAAAACTAAAACCTCCACCCTCTCAGCTCACAGCTTCTGTCCTTAAGCTAGAAGGTCAACTGAAGTTGAACACAATTTCAATTTCTCAAGTGTAACACCCTTAGTCAACATATTTGCAGGGTTTTTGCTTCCATAAATCTTCCCAAGTATCCAGTGGCCATTATTAAGAAGAGATCGAATAAAATGATATCTTATTTGAATATGTTTGGTCTTGAAATAAAATGTTGGATTCTTGACAAGGAATATGGCACTCTGACTGCCACTGTAGAGAGTACCATTCTCATTCTTCTTACCCAACTCCTCAAAGAAACTTAACCAGATTATCTCCTTTGAGGCTTCAGATACAACAACAAACTTAGCATCTATGGTAGACAGAGCAACAGTCTCTTGTCAAACCCCAAACAATACCACCCAGAGTGTATACAAAATTTGCAATACTCTTTTGGCTATCAGTATCACTAGTTAAATTAGTATCAACATAACCTTGCAGTTTCATACTAGCACCAATAAAGCAAAGACACATGTATCCGAAAACCCCCTTAGGTACCTTAGAATCCATTTTACTGCCTCCTAATGCTATTTCCTAAATTAGTCATATACGTAGCCGAGGCATGGGAATGTCTGGTCTTGTACAGATCATAGCATATATTAGAAAACTAATAGCCAAGGCATAGGGTACCTTACTTATATAATCATGCTCCTCCTCTGTCTTCGGTGACTAATCCCTGCTAAGTCTGAAATGACTTCGCAAAGGTGCCCCCACTAGTTTGGCTTTGTCCATATTGTACCTGTTGAGTACTCTTTTAACATACTTTGTCTGTGAAAGTCTCAATGTGCCTTTGACTCTATCTCTGATTATTCTCATGGCAAGAACTTGCTTTGCAGCTCCTAAATCCTTTATTGCAAATTGTTTCTTCAGATTGTTGATCTCCTCAATACTGGACTCTACAATAAGCATATCATCCACATACAAAAATAGAATGATACAAGAGTTGTCAAAAAACCTAACATAACAGCAGCGGTCTGCCTGATATCTGGTGTACCCTGAACTGCACACGAAATAGTCAAACTTTCTGTACCTCTGCCTTGGAGCTTGTTTCAAGCCATACAAGCTTTTCTTTAGTTTGTAGACAAGACTCCCATTTCCTTATACTATGAACCCTTTTGGCCGATGCATGTAGATGCTTTCTACTAAATCACCATGAAGAAATGTTATTTTCACATCTAACTGCTCAAGATGTAGATCCTATGGAGCCACCATTCCTAGCATTAGCTTAATTGTTGTGATTTTCACAACTAGAGAGAAAACTTCAGAGTAGTCAATACTTCTCTTCTGTTGAAACCCTTTAACAAGTCTTTATACCTCTTGCTGCCCTCATGATCTGCCTTTAATTGATATACCCACGTGTTGTGCAAAGCCTTCTTCCCTGCTAGAAGTTCAGTTAGCTCTCATGTCTGATTCCCTAACAGAGAGCCCATCTCATCTTTCATTGTTCACTCTCACTTGCTAGAATTCTCGTCTAGCAAGGTTTCATCATAACTTTGTGGCTCACCACCATTAGTCAACAAAATGTAATTCAAGGTGGGTGAAAATTGATGTAGAGGTCTGGTAGTCCTGGAAGACCTACGAACAACAATTGTAGGTGTAGACGGCTCTAGATCTAACTACAGAACAGTAGGAATGGGTGCACTAGACTCTCTCTCCCTGTCAATCATACTTCTGTTCTGTATTGTGATCTTAGGAAGTTCATTCACACTTACAAACTCAGATGAGGGGTTGCATCTACAGTATCTGCTATTGCACTAGAGTTATCCTTGTACATAACTTTCTTATTAAAAATCAAATTCTTACTCCTGATGATATTCCAACTCTGATCATCCTAAAACTGGTAGCCAAACAACTAATTCGCATAGCCCACAAAGAAACACTTTCTCGATTCGGCATCAAGCTTGATGCGAGCATCAAAATCAATGTGAACGTAAGAAACAAAACCAAAGACTTTTAAGTGAGAAAGTTTAACCCTTTTCACTAGGGCTACACATAAACCAACCAAACTAATCATCACCGACGCGAAGCGGCCTCTAAAGTCCAAAACTGGCAAAGAATTGGTCAGCCGGTGGTAGGAAATTGCTGAAACCAACGTCGTTGGCAGCTGGTTCAAATCGGGACCAAACCGGCTGATATAATATATATTATATTATTCGTATGTAAAACGACATCGTTTCACTCACTTAGTGAAATGGTGTCGTTTTATACCCAGAGTTTAGAAAAAAAATTTATATGAAATGGCGCCTTTTGGTTTAATACACCAAACAACGTTGTTTAGAGCTAGGAGCTAGGGTTTAATTACCTTGCCCCCTCCCCTCCATCTTCTTCTTCCCGATTCTTCTTTTGTATTCTCTCTCCTCTCTCACGCATAGACCCGTAGCCCACTGCTCCTCTCCTCCTTCGCGGCGTTCATGCCGCTCATTGCTTGACCGCACGTCTCTCATCTCTTTGAGCTTTAATACTTTTTTGCATCAAGGAAATAAAGAATACATTGTTGTTACTTTATTATGCAAGAAATTTCTAATTGAAAATTGTGTTGTAAAATTATTTTGAAATAAATTGTGGAAATTTGAGTGAACTAAAATCTTGATTAGAGTCTTAGGGCAGGTTTGGAAGCTAGGATGAGATACAAGATTTTCATCTCATCTCATCTTATCATTATAACTTTTTTATATTCTCATATAAAATATAATAAACAATTTAAAATTTTCAAATCCTAATTCAACTATTTCAAATCTCAAAATAATAATAATATTAAAAAATAATATTTTATTCAACTTTCATCTAAAACCAAAAATTCTCATATCACCATCCAAAACCTGCCTTACTTGTGATGTTTTCCATGTTGCATACTAGCTATTGTGTAATTGTGTTGTTGTGCTAAGGCCCTGTTTGGATTTATAAAGTGTTTCATTTCATCTCATCTCATCTCATGATTACAACTTTCCCAAATTCCCACACAAAATATAATAAACAATTCAACTTTTCAAATCTCAAAACAATAATAATATTAAAAAAGAATATTCTAACAGTATTTTATTTAACTTTCATCTAAAATTATCTCATCTCATTTCTGAATCCAAACCAGCCCTAAGTATTCTTTATTCTTTATTTTTTTTTTCATTTTTTTGCATTTTGTAATTAATTATGTATTTCAATTTTCACATGATAGATGGATTCTTCGTTGACTCCAATTGACATTGATTCAAATGAACCAACCATTAACTTGGGATATAATCTGAGAGAGACCCAAACATCAAGGTCCCCTAGTGCCCCTAACTATAGTAATTGTCCACCTCCTAAGAAACAGATGGGAATGATCCATCGGTTGTTTGGGACCATTTTACAAAGGTGTTGTCCTGTAGATGATCCTAAGGTTAATGTCATTATTGTGGCAAGTGTAAGTTTGCCACTCAGAGAGGAATGGACTTCAACCATCCACAACTATTTGCTTCATGTCCTAAAAATCCTCATAAACATAAGCCTTTGGATAGGTACCAAAAAACATTGGCGAGTGAGGTAACACCCGATGAGGGGGTTGGGGAGAGTGATGGTAGTACGATAAGGAATCTTGTACCCCACAAGTATAGTGAAGAGGCAGTAAGGTTGTCGATTGCAGATATGATAATTATTGATGAGTTGCCATTTAAAATTGTTGAAGGGCAAGGATTTAGAAAATATGTGTTGGTCTCTTGAACGTCGGTTTAAAGTGTCATGTTGCGGCACAGTTGCAAGAGATTATATGAAATTATTTGTGTTAGAAGATGGAAAGCTATAAAAGTTGTTTAAAGATGGTGGCATAAGGATTTCATTGACTACTGATACATGGACATCGGTATAAAATCTTAATTATATGTGTCTAACTGCACATTTCATTTATAGGAATTGGAAATTGCAAAAAATCATTATTTTTTGTTTAATCCCTAATCATTGAGGGGATACCATTGGCAAATATATTGAATCATTTCTCCTTGATTGGGGTATTGATAAGATATTTACTCTAACTGTTGATAATGCAAACTCAAATAATACTATAATTTCATATTTGAGATAGTTTTTAATAGGGAATGTGTTGGGAGAAAAGTATATGCATATGAGATGTGCTCATATTTTGAACCTTATTGTGAATGAAGGTTTGAAGGAGTGTAATGACACCATCTGTAACAGCCTGCTAGAAATTCAATTGTGGAATTTCTATTGACTTTAGGAACCTCGTTAAGATTCTATAAGTTTTCACGAATCCATTAATCATATAGGTTTTAGTATAACCACATAGTTAGTGTTATTATTTACTATGGTATCCGAAGTGTGTTTTTGATTATTGGAGATAGTTAGAAGTGTCAAAATGTATTATGGTTTGTGCCATTAGACTCGGAGGGTTATTTAAGGTCTTATGGCGCAATAACACTTTTTCATATTTTCGGACGAAACATCTGCTCAAAACTATAGATATTATTGGATAAAAATATCTTGAGCTAATTTTTGTAGATATTATTGGATAAAAATATTTTAAACTAATTTTGTGGATATTATTGGATAAAAATATTTTAAGTTAATTTTGTGGATATTATTGGGTAAAAATATCTTGAGTTGATTTTTGTTGATATTATTAGGTAAGAGAGTCCTACACTCCACTCTCACTTCAAGTAAGAGAGTCCTACACTTAACTCTCACTTCGGGTAAGAGAGTCCTACACTTAACTCTCACTCCAGCCTCATCTCTTCCATATCTCATCCATAAGTATCTCCAGCCACCCCTCCCCACGAAATTATCTTCATTTACACTTTCCATTGAAAGAATACCAAACACTCTCTCTCAGACAGCTTTTAGGAGTTCTTTTGCACGCCCATTTCAAAGTTTTTGTAAATGTTTTATCATAAAGTCTCCTTCATATAAGTTGTTTCTTTTTTAGTCTAGTTTACGTGAATATCTTATTTGTCCCATTTGAAAATCATTTGGTCAGTCAAATATTATATAAACTATAGAAAGGTCATTCTGGGAGATAAACTGGAGAATATGTTATAGTTTGGAGTTTTTGACCAAGCTAATGGATAGATATTGGTCCAAAATTTTTATGGAGTATTGTTAACATGTATATATGACTATTGGTTGAGGATTTTTGCATGATTACAGGTTTTGATGAAAGATTTTCTTAGATTTAGAAACTTAGAAACTGGAAGAAGAAAAACAGTTTCTGTTTTGAGAAAGTTTAACTCTTTGGTGGTCTAAACCTATTCTAATGACTTTAATAATTTTATTGGAGGATCCTAAGCATCTTATATACATGTTATATTATTATTTTGAAGATATTTGATGTTAGTTTCAAAGATATGAAATTTTATGCAAAGAGATATTCAGATAAGCCAAAGTGTGGATATTCTTGGCTAAATTTATGTTTTGGTTAATTTCTAACCATGTGATCTTGAATTAGAAGCTTATATATGTTTTAAGACATCTTTTTAAACCTTGTGATGGTTTGGTTTGAAAATCATATATTTATAAGTCATAGATCAAGAGATTTATCAAAACTAGTTGAGGAAAAAGTTTCTGTTTTTGAATTAAGTGTAAAACCAAAAACTCCAAATGTTATTTTGTGATTTTGGTGACTTTAGTTTGATGATTTAAAGCATGGTTGATGTTAGGATGATATTATGAATATGTTAGAAGTAAGATTTGATTTTTGAAATTCTTGGAGATGTTTTGATTTAAGGTCAAAACTTGTAATTCAAGTGCTTGGATCTTTTACAAAAAAGTTTGGTGTTGATTATTAGCTTTTTCTAAATGGATGTTTTAAGTATGGTTTTGAACTTAGGATTGGAAGATATTTGTTGCAAAATTTTGGTTTAAGCATAAGTTTTGAAGTTGGAAGGAATTGCAACAAAAATCAAGGGAAATGACCTATGGATGTTTCAATCATAGTGTATTTTCCATAGTTGTGTTTTGTTTTAAATTTTTCTGAGTTGATATTTAAGTTTAGGACAAAATTTACATGAGAAATGTAAATTTTGGAAACTTTTGGAGTTAGTATGCAAAATCCTTAAGTTATGGGTAAAACGGTCATTTTTCCACATGTAGAGAGTAAAATGAAAATTTTACTCTTTAAGTTAGTATTTTCCATATTTCAAATTATTAGTGATTTAGTTCTAACTTTTAGAATAACTAATTACGGTTTCTCGTGATCGCACTTGAAGTTTTATAAGACACGCGGAGATCGAGGTAAGTTAGCTTTTAACTTACTAGCAGTCTACTGTGTATGTGTGCTAAGTAAAGAAACTACAGTGTATGTATGTGTGTTATAATATGTCATGCCATGCTAAATCATCACGTAATTGTTTGTTATACAGAATTTATTCTGTCATCAGTTTTTATCTGTTACATAATATATTCTGTCATGTATTGCTGTACATTACAAGTACATCATGCTAAGTATGCCATCTATTACATGTATGTCAAGTCATGTAATATTCACTGTTGCAAGTATGTCATGTTAAATATATTATCTATTATATGTTATGCCATGTTACGAAATATTTCTATATCAAGTTGGTCATGTATTTCAAGTTATGTTCAAGTCACGTTATGTTACGTCAGGGCTTCAGTCCTTTCGTATTCCAGTCACATTTTATCTTGATTACTTATGTATGGGGTCACAGCAATTGTGACACGTAGAATATATGGGGCCACAACAACTGTGGAGTATGTATTTAAGCAGTTAAAGAATAAGTTTCCGTAGAATACAGGGGGCCACAACAACTGTGGAGTATGTATTTACACGTAGAATACATGGGGCCACAACAACTGTGGAGTATGTATTTTTCATGTTAAGTCAAGTTTGTGTAGAATACATGGGGCCACAACAACTGTGGAGTATGTATTTACACGTAGAATACATGGGGCCACAACTGTGGAGTATGTATTTTTCATGTTAAGTCAAGTTTCAGAACAAGTTCATGATAAGTCAAGTTTCATAACAAGTTCATGCTAAGTCAAGTTTCAAATCAAGTTCATGTCAAGTCAAGTTCAGTTCATGTTTCAATTTAAGTTATGTCAATTATGTTATATTGTACGCCAAGTTATACTTTAATTACTTATGAATTTGATTATGCGTTTATACTTTTACTGTCATCCATGCATTATTAGCTTGTGTGGAAGTTTTTTTGTTAACTTACTGAGATTTGTAATCAAATCTCACTTTGGTAGTCTCAACTACCATTCCCCCCGAATGGTAGATCTTGTTACAGGACCTGAAGGAGAATCAGGAGCTGATCAACTAGACACAGTTGACTGAGCGACGGTGTGACATCAATGTTAATATAGTAATTAACGTAAATTAATACTTGTACGATTGATTTGCATCTCTAGTACTTTTTGGATCATAACCATTTTGGACTAGTGTTGTGATCTTAGTTGTTCAATAGGTTTTTATGTATGAAGTATGTTTTAAGCATTTGGGATATTTTCAATTTGGTGCATAGTATTGCTAAAGAAAAAAATTTATCCGCTGCGAATATTACATATTGTTAGATGCATGTTAGGAACATTAAATCTTATATGTCATGAACGGGGGCAGGTAACCTTGTATTGCATGTCTCGACGCTTCAAATGTCCGTCCGATCCCAAACGGAATTTGGGGGCGTCACACCATCACAATAATTAGGAAGGCGGTTAGATATGTGCGCTTCTCCCCTGCAGATTAGACAAGTTTAAAAGATTTGCAGAGAAACGGAAAATTGATTCTAAGAAAATGTTGTCTCTTTATATACAAACTCGATAAAACTCAACTTACATGATGAATGTGGCTAAGAAGTTTGAGAAGACTTTTAGGCGGATGGAGAGTGAGGATTACAATTTCCTCTCTTACTTTAGTGATGGACACATGGGCCTCCTAAAATTGAGGAGTGGGAGATGGTGCGGGTGTTTGTAAAGTTTTTTAAAACGTTTTATGATGTCACTTCGAGATTTTCTGGGTCTTTATATGTCACGAAAATACCAGTTTTTTGGAGATTTGTGAACTCCAACAAGAGATAATTAGGCTGAGTGAGAGTGATAATAATTGCTTGATGAGCATGATCATAAGCATGAGAATGAAATATGATAAGTATTGAGGGTCCTTAGATAGGATGAACTTGTTAGTATTGATTGCAGTTGTGCTTGATCCGTATAGTAAGTTAAGGCTTCTAATCTTCCACCTAAAGAAAATTCATAATGAGACTCATGTTGAAGAGTTGGTGTTGAGTGTAAGAAAGTTATTAGTAGACTTGTATGCGGAGTATAATGCTATGTTCGGTGAAGAACATGAGCCCCCTCCGACATCTATAATCACAATCATGAGACAAGATGTTCTATGAGTGGTATAAAATGTCTTCTCCCTTTGGATCTATAGTTTTCAAAACAGAGGTGGATCGGTATTTATCCAATGGTTGTGAGGCACTCAAAATTTGTGCTCAAAATTGGTTAAGACATTCGTTAACACCAATTGATATCTAAGAGTCCATGGATAATGTGAGAGCTTCGTGGAAGATCGGGTAATGTTTTGATCATTTAATATTCATTTGGTTTTATAAATTAATTTTAGTATTTTTTTTCTTCATCCAAATTCACTAATATTTAATATTTTAATCTTATTAATTTTTCTATATAGAGTTGTGAGCACAATCTGGCATCACAACTATTGAAGATTGAAGACTAAAGATCAAGAATAGTTGTAATTTATTTATCTTATATTTTTTAGTTGCATTGTTGTCTAGGACAATTTGTTTTTATTTGTAATGTGTATTAAACATCTATTGCTAATTAATTTTTTTGAACTTAACATTACAAACAACATTAAAATTAAAATGAAACTTGAATATTAAAAATAAGTTTTAAAAACTCAGCAAATTAGGATTTGAAATCAACACCAAAAAAGGCCCAAAAAGATCTTGAATTGGGCAAAATAAAGGCCCAAAAGACGGAGCCCAAACAGACCAAAACCATTGGACCGGCTGGAACCGGTCCGGCTGGTTTTTGCCTTCTCCATCAGTCGGTTTTGGCTCTGCAAAACTACTGTTCAATCATTTGGTTTCGGTTTATTCCCAAAACAGGCTCGATTTTGACCCCGACTTTTCGCTCCAAACCTCCTCAGGTAATCTACACTCTAAAGGAACTAATGAACCAATTAATCAAATAAACTACAGTGTTAACTGCATCTGCCCAAGTTGTCGATGGCCACCCAACATGCAACCTCATGCTCCTAGCTCGATTGATGGTCATGTTCATACATTCAGCGATACCATTCTATTGTGGGGTCTCGGGAATAGTCTTCTCCATTCTAATACCATAAACTGCACAGTATTCCTTGAACCCTCCATCAATGTACTCTCCACCATTATCAACCCTCAAGCATTTCAGTTTCAAATCCGTCTTGAATGTTTTAAATACATTATATTTATTTTTTAGGAAATGGACCCATACCTTTCTACTATAGTCATCGATAAAAGGTAAAGTGGTACCGAAAACCTCCAAGAGATGAAATTGGGGAAGGCCCCCCAATTCCGTGTGTACAAATTCCAACTTTCTTGACCTTAGTGCTCCACCCCCCTTCAAGAAACTGACTTTTTTTCTGCTTACCCAAAATGCAATTCTCACACATATCCAAATCAATTGAATTCAACTCTGGTAGCTTTCCCTTTGACAGAAGTACTTTCATCCCTTTTTGACTCACATGGCCAAACCTGCGGTGCCATAGCTCTGCAGTATTCTTAGACTCATCAATAGCAATCATATCACTTGATCCTGATGTCATATACAGAGTACCAGTTTTCTGACCACGAGCCAAGACCATCATCACTCCTTTTGTAACCTTCCATATATTAACTGAAAAAACTATCGAATGACCGCCATCATCAAGTTTTCCCATAGAGATCATGTTTTTCTTTAGTTCGGGAAAATGCCTAACTTTCTGCACAGTTCACACATTCCTGTTTGGGAGTATGATGCACACATCTCTCACTCGCATGACATTCAATGCTTCTCCATCAACCAAATACAGCTTACCAAAGTCACTAGCAACGTAAAGTGGTGTGAAATGAAGCTCTGCAATCCAACACTCAATTATCAACTGAAATGTGAACTACAAGAAGCAGAGCATCTTGAATTTCCTCAATCACTACGTTTGCAACATCATTCTCACTCTTTGAATTTTTGCAATTTCTTTTGAAGTGATCCATCTTGCCACAATTCCAATAGGTACGTTATTGCCCAAACCTTGACCTGCTCTTGTCCCTATTTCTCAATTTTGACCTACTGTTATTTGAATTCCTATCATGTCCTCTACCCGACTGTAGATATTTAGGGAAGAACCCGAACCTGAAGTCTCATTAGAATCCACAAGAATCAAATATCAATTATCATCATATTTCAGTTTTGTTTTTCCGGTAGAATTACTCACAATCATTCTCATGGCCTCCCAACTATTCAGCATTGAGGCCTGTTGAGGGAAAAATGAGCGTATTGGCATATTCTTGTGAAAATCTGTGTAAAATAGTGTTGTAACAAGTGTTGTTGCGAAAAGGCTTGAAGTGGCTTGAAGTGTGCTCGTTATTGGTCAAAACAGATGGACTTCGCTCGACCCTCGCTCAACAGGGCGCTCGAGTGAACTCAAGCAGATTGCACCGCTCGACCCTCGTTCAACAGGGCGCTCGAGCGAAATTAGGTAGATTGCACCGCTCGACATGCAGCTCGAGCGAACTCAGGCAGATTGTGCTGCTCGACCTTCACTTGATACTTCGCTCGAGCCAATGTTCAAAATCACTTACAATTTAGGATTTTGAAGCGCCTCATTTGATTGGAACTATAAATAGAATAACTTAACCTCTGTTCTAGGTATGGAGAATCAGAGCAAAAACCCTAAGGGCCTCCAAGAACTTCTTAGAGCAACCTCTCCCCCATTTGGTTGATTCTCTCTTGGATAAACACTTCTCCACCACAACATACTCAAAATCAACTCTTACATGAGTCTATTGAAGTGGACATATTTGTTGGCCGGAAGAGTCCGGAGCTGCTGTTGATGCAGAGATCGAGAGGTTCTCGTGGGAAGTTATAGGAAGGTCGGAGTTTCGACACTACATGCGTGTAGAGATCAAGTGGGTCACTCGTGGTGTTGCAAGCCAAGTTTAGCTACTACAAAGGTTTTGTGAGTGTCTCTAAATTGGTTGTAACGAACTAAAATTTCTATAGTGGATTTGAGGTAGTGTCTTACACCTGGAGTGGTTTTAGATTTTGAAGATGTTCTTCAAATGAGTTTCCACTCCGTGATCAAGATCATGTGTTGATTATTTGTGCTATTTGATTTATTTATTAACTGTTTGTTTGACTAATTTTCAAAAGGCCATAAAAATTGGATTACACCTATTCACCCCCCCTCTAGGTGTAGTGTTGTGTAGAACCACCGCTTTATCAATTAGTATCAAAGAGGGTCCACTCAGTTAGGATTTAGTTCCTGAGTGTGATCTTGTTGTAGTGGTCTAAATGGATAGGTCTCAATCACTCACATCTCCTCCATTTTTTTATGGAAACAACTATGCGTATTGGAAAGTTCGAATGAGCTTTCCTTAAGTCTGTGGATGAAGGAGTGTGGGCTTCCGTAACAAAGGGATGGAAACAACCGGTTGTAGTCATTGAGGGAGTCCAAACTCCCAAAAGTGTGAAAAATTACTCTAGAGATGAAGTCAACGAGTGTAGTTGGAATACCAAAGGCCTGAATGCGATTTTCATGGCCGTGTCCCAGGAAGAGTTCAAGAGAATCTCTATGTGTGAAAATTGCAAAGAGGCATGAGACATTCTTGAGGTTACCCATGAAGGTACCAAGGCTGTAAAGAATTTTAAACTTCAAATGTTGACCACCAACTTTGAAGAACTTATGATGAAGGATGATGAAACTTTTAATGGATTCTATGGCAAACTTAATGATATTGTCAATTCTCGTTTTAATTTAGGGGATAAAATTCCTGAGAACAGAATTGTGAGAAAAGTCTTTAGATCTCTTCCTGAGAGGTTTCGTCCCAAAGTCATTGTAATAGAAGAAAACAAAAACTTGGACAACATGAGGATTGAAGAGTTGGTGGGTTCCTTACAAACCTATGAACATACTCTTCCTATGGATAAGAAAAACAAGTCCATAGCCCTCAATGTTATTAGAGAGGAGTCTGGTGAATCTTCTGATGAACTTGCAATGAGTGACAAGGAGATAGCATTTTATGCTAAAAAATTCAGGAAGATGTTTGCCCAGAAAAACCTAGGACAGGAGAAGAGAAGGTTCAAAGGTTTCAATGGAGGTTCAAGTTCAGAAAACCGAGAAGGGAGTTATAAGCAAGAAACTAGAGCTGTCAAGGACAATATTCAGTGCCATGAATGTCATGGTTTTGGTCACATTCGATTTGAGTGTGCAAATTACAAAAAGGCCAAAGAGAAAGCTAATGCTGCTTCCTTGACTGATAGTGAGTCTGAGTCAAGTAACTCACAAGAGAGTTCTCCCATGAAGAAAAATCTCAACTACATGGCTTTCACTTCCTCTGTTGTAGGAAAAAGTCATAGCAGTGAATCTGTAGTTGAAATTGAGAGTGTTTCTGAAAATGAATCCGGGGATGAAGATGAATCCGGGAATCTGTGGTTGAATCTATGAGAAGTTGTATAAGGAATATGTGAAATTGAGGAAACTCAATAAAGCACATATTGAGGAAATAGATTTATGCAAAAGAGAAAATGAAGGACTTCAAGGCAAACTAAAAGAAGCCATTGGTCTAACGGATGAGTTACAAAAGAGGAATGTGACTTTGGAAGATCAAGTGACAACTCATGAAAATGAGCTAACTTTGTTAAATACTAAGTTGCAGAAATTCTCCATTGGGACAAACCAGCTTGACAAACTCCTAAGTTTAGGAAAGTCCTCTAGTGATAAGAGTGGTTTAGGCTACTTTGAAGAGAATCCTGATGCTTCTTCAAGCTCAAAAGCATTCCATAAAAGTGTGAGAAACACAGTGTTTGTTCCTAAAATGACTGAGAAAAGGAAGGCTCATTCATCTGAAAAGGGTAAGAAGCCTTTGCAAGTGCAAAAGTCAGTTCCTCATCCCAAAAGATAAGGAGCTCGCAACTTGAGCCCCATATGTCATCACTGTGGAAAGATAGGCTATATTAGACCAAGCTGTCTTAAATTAATGAGTCACTTTGTGCATGCTCCCACATTCGTTAAGGGTAGAACTGCTTATCTTTCTAGAAGGGGTAAGAATTACATGAATGGCCCTAAGAATGTCTCAACCTTCTTGAGACAAAGAATTCACAAATCAAGCCCCGTGTGTCATCATTGTGGTAAGATTGGTCACATCCGACCAAACTGTTTTGAGCTTAGGAGGCACACCAAGAGAATTGAAAAGCCCTACTCAAGAAAATGGGTACCAAGGTGGATCATCCAAAAGGGAAAGACGCAAGCCACACATGACTTTGGTGCTGTAGACTAACAGGTATGCATTACATGCATTTTTGTTTTATTTTGTTGTTGATTTTTTTTTGTCTAGTTTCTTTGTCGTTGTTTGCTGCTCGTACATGCACTCCATGATTGCGCTATATAATAGTGGGATTGTTAATTCTAAAATCTAGGTGCATGTATTTTTGAGATTTGTATCATATACCTATGTTTTACAAAGGTTTGAAACATGAGTATCTCTTGTAATCTGTGACTAGCATCACACACTTCACTCCAAACTTGGTCATTTGACATTTCACCACTTGTGAGTTTATTGGGGAGGCAATCAAAGGTGGTAAGAAACTCTACCTACATACAGAATCGACCACGGGCTAGATGACCTCATCGTGGTTCGCTTGTACAAAAATATGGTATATCAGAAGGAAAAGAAAAAGTGATGTGCTATAAATTAAAAAAAAAAAAAAAAGGAAGTGTGAAAAATATAATAAGTTTTCTGTTTCTTGAACATACTAAAACAAGGATTTAAACAGAAAGATTTAGGTCCTAGCAGCATTGGGTTTGACTTTCTGTGTCTTGAAAGAGCTTCCCAAGCACTTATGGTTTCATGGTCAGCTCAACCCTGCTCACGCTTTACGGTTGAAATTTCTTGATTGAGTAAGGACCGCCTTTAACACGCATGTCTACATTACTTGTGATACTTTGTTTTTACCTGCGTGTTTTATGAGAATATGATGCTCCTCTACATTTGATATGTACTCTTGATGTGAAAATTGACATTCCCTGTATTTGTCCAAGTCATGTGAGCGTTGTGTGTTTCAAAACTGGGCAAAATATGAATTTCTGGTGGTCTCGCTCGACACCGCTCGAGCGACAACTGCTTGACAGCCGCTCGAGGGTTTTAAGTTCGCTCGAGCAAACGCCTGTTATAAAAACCCAACGCCGCTCGAGCACAGTGCACTGTTTTGCAATTTTTCGCCTCTCCTGCATTTTTCTTCTTCTTTTCTCTAAATCAATCGGTTTCCACTTGTTTTTTTCCTTCCGAAATCACCTCCAAATCAAGGTAAAGCCCCTTCTCTTTTGTTTTTTCATGATTTGGTGCTTTTATTTTGGGTGTTTCTGTGTGTTGTGCAAATGGTTTTCGGATTGGGGTATTTGAGATGTTTCTTTGAAAGTTTTCAATTCTTTTGGTTGATTGAAGCTTTTATGGAGTCATGGTTATGTATTTGGGTGTATTTAGGAGGTTTTTTGAATCTCCCATGGGTTGTTGTCTCAATGAAGTTTGTTTTCTCTTTTTCATCATGCATTGGCATAGCATTGTTCCCATACCTATTTCATGTCTATCCTTAGTTTGGGACATCGTTTGACTAAGATTGCATTGGGTTTGTAGGTGTTTTAGTTTAGAAGCGGCATGGGTCTTGCAAATGGGTTGACATTGGCTTGCATATGGGTTGGCATTGCCATTGCATATGGGTCATGCACATGGGTTGGCATTGGCAAGCATATGGGTCATGCACATGGGTTGGCATTGGCAAGCATATGGGTCATGCATATGGGTTGGCATTGGCATGCATATGGGTCATGCATATGGGTTGGCATGCATTCATCAGGTCTTCACATTATCTTAGCCTTATCTAAAGTTGTTGACTCTGTCTACAGCCAAAACCATGTCTCGACGTGTTCATCCTCGCCACAACCCCTCTGCACCCGCTCAAGCCCACTTCCTTAATGCACGAGCCTAGGAGTTGTATTCTCAAAACTTCTCTCATCGTACTCCCATAGTCGAGCGTGAAGTGGCTTTAGGTGAGCTTACCGAGACTATCATTCCTCACATTTTTTAGTCTCACCAGTGGCAGGCATTAACCATTGGTCATCCCACTCCTTCTGTGGAGTTGGTTAGGGAGTTTTACTCTAACATTTATGACGTGTCTGTTGATGACTCGTTTAAGGTCAGTCTCCGGAACGTTGTTTTCCGAGTAACTCTGAGCATGATAGCGGATCTGCTAAATGCCCCTCGTGTGTCCTATCCCGTGTTTCCCTATACACGGACATCTCCTCCTAGTCCACAAGTCATTGATGGGTGTCTTTGTGGTCGGCCTAGTAATTGGGAAGGGACGACCCCTATTTCGACTGCTCGTTTTACACTTGATCACCTCATACTCAGTAGGATTGTTCTCACTAATTTAGATCCTACTGGTCATAATAGTGATGTGGGTCTTGATCGTGCCACTTTACTGTATGCCTTGATCAATGGTGTCTCCATTGATCTAGGAAGTCTCCTATGTCGGGTTATTCTTGAGGCGTATCGGTCCTCCAAAACACGGACTGGTTTGCCCTTACTGTGTCTAATCACCCGATTGGCCCTCTCCCAATCTGTCGCTTTACTTCCTCAGGAGCTTAGAATTGCACTTAAGGCTCCTATTGGTCGTAAGACGGTTCAGCTCAATCGTGCTCACACAACCCCACACCCTTTCCGTGTTGAGCACCCTCCCGCTCCCTCCTCTCAGCCTTCGAGCTCTCGACCATCTAGTTCTCAGCCATCTACCTCGGGCCGATCTTCTCAGCCATCCACTTCGGCCCCCGGTTCGTCTGAGCCCAGTCTTCAGCAGGTTCTTGAGTATTTGGCCCCCCTTGACGCCTGATTCGATACTATGGATGCTACGGTTCACAACCTCAATGTTAAAGTTGATAATCTGCAGCAGCTTGTGACTCAGCGCTTCAACAACATCGAAGGGCAGCTTAATGAGGATGATGAGGATGCCGATGGTGATGATTGAGACCCTTGGCCTCTTGTGACAAAAAAGGGGAGTAGTACAATATTAACTCAAGGGGAGTGTGGAGTGTTACTTGTACTAACTCAAGGGGAGTGTGAGTTGTTTTAGTAACACAATGTTAATGGCACATTCTTTTGGGGGAACAACAGCTTTTGGTTGTGTTATTTGACTAATGATTCTTGAACTCATTTTCTGATTTGTTGCTTAATGAAATATTTCTTTTCTAAAACCTGTACTTGGCATGACTATTCATGAATTATGATTTGTGAATTGTGAACACATTTTTGTGCATGTGTATGGGTATGTTTAACCGTTTGCTAAGTATGTGCAGGAATATTTCAACATGTTCAAGAATATGGATCTAGTGATGGGTGTGCTAGGATTAAGTCATATGTATAGGTTAAAGGTTTTGTCACAGAAATGCCAAAGGGGGAGATTGTTGAGGGAAAAATGAGCGTATTGGCATATTCTTGTGAAAACCTGTGTAAAATAGTGTTATAACAAGTGTTGTTGCGAAAGGGCTTGAAGTGGCTTGAAATGTGCTCATTATTGGTCAAAACAGATGGACTTCGCTCGATCCTCGCTCAACAGGGCGCTCGAACGAACTCAAGCAGATTGGACCGCTCGACCTTCGCTCAACAGCGCGCTCGAGCGAAATCAGGCAGATTGCACCGCTCGACCCTCACTCGACATGCAGCTCGAGCGAACTCAAGCAGATTGCACCGCTCGACCCTCGCTTGACACTGAGTTCGAGCGAACCCAGGCAAAGTGTGTCGCTCGACACTCGCTCGACGCTGAGCTCGAGCAAACTCAAGCAGATTGTGCCGCTCGACCTTCGCTCGATACTTCGCTTGAGCCAATGTTTCAGATCACTTACAATTTAGGGTTTTGAAGCGCCTCATTTGATTGAAACTATAAATAGAACAGCTTAACCTCTGTTCTAGGTGTGGAGAATCAGAGCAAAAACCCTAAGGGCCTCCAAGAACTTCTTAGAGCAACCTCTCCCCCATTTGGTTGATTCTCTCTTGGATAAACACTTCACCACCACAACATACTCAAAATTAACTCTTACATGAGTCCATTGAAGTGGACATATTTGTTGGCCAAAAGAGTCCGGAGCTGCTGTTGATGCAGAGATCGAGAGGTTCTCGTGGAAAGCTATAGGAAGGTCGGAGTTTCGACACTACATGCGTGTAGAGATCGAGTGGGTCACTCGTGGTGTTGCAAGCCAAGTTTAGCTACTACAAAGGTTTTGTGAGTGTCTCTAAATTGATTGTAACGAACTAAAATTTCTATAATGGATTTGAGGTGGTGTCTTACACCCAGAGTGGTTTTAGATTTTGAAGATGTTCTTCAAATGAGTTTCCACTCCGTGATCAAGATCATGTGTTGATTATTTGTGCTATTTGATTTATTTATTAACTGTTTGTTTGACTAATTTTCAAAAGGCCATAAAAATTGGATTACACCTATTCACCCCCCTCTAGGTGTAGTGTTGTGGAGAACCACTACTTTATCAAGGCCAATATAATCAGTGCCCGAATCTCATCATCAAACTCGATCTCAATAGATGACAATTAATTTGTGATTGTGTTAAACCCGTTCAAGTGCTGAGCAACAGACGTATCTTCTACCATTTTTAGATTGAACAACTTCTTGAATAGATGCACCTTATTATTAGCCGACAGCTTCTCATACATACTAAACAAGGCCACCATAATATCTACAATAGTAGTATTTTCCTTGATAACGTTGTGTGCAACTAACCTTGATAGAGTCAACCGAATGACCCCCCAGAACCTATCTATCTTGTATATTTTAATCCGGCTTTTTCCCAAACAGAAGAAGATGGAGTCTCTTCCTATAGAAATAATCATCAATATGCATCCTCCAATATCTGAAATCTGTGTTATCAAACTTCTCAATTCCAAATACCTTCACTTCTTCTCCAGCCATCGTTCTTACTCAAACTTGAACTTGACTCTTAATAAGAGCTATTGGGAACGATAAGAGAAAAGTAAAGAAAAATGAAATCAATCATACACAAATACAAGATTTACGTGGTTTGGCAATGTGCCTACATCCATGGAGTTGTAGAGGATTTTATTCTCTTGAAAGTTGAATACGTAGTGTGACAGAACAATAAGTGGCCGTACAAAAAGTACAATATATATGTGTTGAAACCTAATTAGGGTTATTAGCTAGTAAATCAAATAAGGGTAAGGTTATACTGGTTCAAGAGCTAAAACCGGGCAGCGAACATGGACAAGCCTCGTTGAGGAAAAAAAAAACTAATTCTTGTTGGGTTGGGTCATCAAATCGGACTGCCACAAAACATAACTAGGCTCCACACAAAAAGCCCAACATATCATGTGTATGTGTGTATTTAATGATCATTTTCATGAACTTCCTTTTATTGTTCATTTTCGTTGTTTTGATGTTTTCATTGATAGCAAATACTAATCTGTTGTACTTCTATTTCATATGACAACTTTCTTATTCATGAATTTGTATGGGTTGAGAATAAATTATAATGTATCATAGGAGTGTATTGTTTTGCTAGTCTGGCTCAACCTGAGAAAAATCATGGCTCCACCCCTATTTGCTAGCACAAAATCAGACTTTGTGGGGTTAAGAGTAAGGAGAACAAAAATAAAAGAAAAGGGAAAAAGGAAAAGAGGATAAAAAATGCATCTTCATGGGTGGAATACCCGAACTAGTATGAAAGAGAATAAAAGATAAGAACAAAAGAAGAAAAATAAAATATTTCTATGGAAGTTGTGTTTGGTAATTATTCTAAAATTATCTCTCACCTCTGATCTATTTTGAAGAGCTCATATGGAGTTTATTAGTCTCAAATAATATTTGAATGATGATAAACAAGAAAAAGAACATCATCGGAATTCATAGATCATTAGGACAATTCATAGGTAAAAAACCTGATTATGGTAAAACCATGTATCATATATTAGCACACATTCATGTGTGGGTGCATGAAGGGAGTGAGAATATTATTATAGGAAACCATGTCTAAAGCAACTGTGAGTGAAAAAGATAATAGAACTTACCCTGAATATGTTATCATACTCCTCTAATAATGTAATAACTATCGCTTGAGCATGGTTAGCTGCAGCAGCTGCTTGCAGAAGTTGTGCAGAACCATCACCACCAACATCAAAATCATGTTCAATTTCACAGTCACCAGCTAATAGTGGACGCAGAAGCAAGGGTGCCATGCACGCGGCAACGGCTGAGGAGTTCATTCGATTCTCAGCTTTGTGAGAAGCTACAGTTTGCATCATCACAAGTACTCTGAATGGGGGCAAAATAAACAAACTAAAACATAGAGAAATGCAACTAAATGCAAAAATATTGCATGGTAAAACTAGTGAGAGCATAGTTGTCAGATGGGGAAAAGAAGGGGGAAAAAACCAAAGGAAAATATAGTATATTGATATCTATTAGTGTCAGCGCACGTGTCTGCATAGTTGTGCATGTGTGTGCGTGCATCAATTTCCAAAAGCACAATGAACATTGATAGTGAAAATAAAGCATTAAAGTAAAGAAGAAAACAAGCATTTCAAGTTTGAAACAAGAAATAAATATAATGACAATTATATTATGAATATAAAAAAATGAGATCTAAATAATCAAGCATAAACAGATATACATTAAAAATATAGAAATAATAATAAAAGTAATGTATCAACTACCTCTGCAATAAATGACGATTAGGCTCTGGGAATGTCTCAAATATCGCAGAACGTATAGCATTGACTCTAACACCACGATCAGTTCCTATTCATGGTAAAGTAGTCCAATGATGAAATATATGAAAAACGAAGCTTAGAAAGATTACCAGATGTATCATACAAACACCTGAACGTGGTGTAACATAAAAATGGTGTATAAATTTTTTCCTTGGTAATAAATCTAACAAAGCTGAAACTCAGCTATGGCGAGAAATTCAGATGCATCGTTAGAAAATTACAGATCAGTCACCAAATCAAATTGCTTGATAAGGTACAGCTCGCATTCACATGACATCTTCTAAAATTTGGTATGTCATTAAATTCTTCAGCACTTCACTTTTAGTTACACCTTGTCAGCTCCCTTCACAATCCCAATCAAGAAAACACAATTAAATCAGTAAAGACACCCCAATCTCAGCTGCTCCCTATATTTCACTAGTTCACTTTCTAGCCAAGAATGATATCTTTATAACTTAATGGCTTCGTCTTAAACTTGATATGTTCATTCAAGGCAAAAATTATAGACAAGCCCACCAGTAGATATTAATTTTCTGATAGCCCACTGCCATGTGACGTTTTTGCTTTTGATTAGAATCATTCTCCCTTTAATAACATGAAAGCACCAAAATCCAACTACAGTCCAATTGTAAAGGAGTATAGATTGTTTGATTGATGTATCTCAACAGAACTAAATACATCCCAAAATGATGATTGGTAAGATGTAGAAAATGGAAAAAGAGCAAAGAAAAAGAGCAACTTGTATAATCAAGAACTTAATAACAACAATAACCACAATATTTTACTAAATTGGCCCTAAAATGTTAAAACACTGTTTCAACAAGCAATGAAAATCAAACTGCTCATGACATCCACTTTATCTCTCAAATATGGAGAGCAGACAATGACCGGAAAAGATACATTCCTATCTTTTTTAGAGGTCTCACTGTATATAATGCATTTAAATTCTAACTAAATTAAATATGATCAGACAAATCCTACTAATGAAATACTTGAACAATCCTAGTAATAACTTTTAGTTTATAATAAAATTTCCTAAATGGTGTTAAACTTGCCAAATGTCCTTCCTGCAGTTTGTGAAACCTTATGGAGAAACATATATCCTTCTATATATTCAGAAGTTCTTATCATGAAGAAGGGGAGAGACAGGTATTAATCAACAAGCTTATATAAGTATGCGAAACAGAATTTCACATCCATGTCTTCTTCAATCTTGCAGAGAATAAAAAAATAAATTGATAAAGTATGATAAAAATAATTTACGGACTACATGAAAGATAAGGTGAAAAGGGAAGCATATACCTACTGCTAGATCAAATGCCTACTGTGCATATGGCCGAGGAAGTTTATAAAAATTAGTTGTTTCTTCATGTATCCTTTAGGTAAATTAACCTATATAATCTCCACCCATCAGAGAGTTCACTTATGGTCCAGATTTGTTCTCTGGCTTTCTTGAGCATCACACCAATAGTTTTAATTCCTATTCTACTGCAAACCAAGTTAGTGAGTGAGAGAGAGAGAGAGAGAGAGAGAGGTGATAAACCACAAAGAAAAAAGATAATTATTTTCATGGGAGACTAGTTTAAGTTAATAAATCCCAATGCTTCTAATTTTATATCCTCCCTCTCCAACTATTGGTATTCCACATATAAATATGAATTCTTAAGCATTCAATCAAATGTTGAAACAAGAGACACTAGCCTCTGTACATCCTGCCCCCCATCTTTTCTTTCTGAGATTGTTTAAGTGGAGATGGAGATTTGCTTAAGGCTCACAGAAATTCATCTAATGGCATCAGTTGCTACTATCTTCTTGTAGAAAGACCTTCATGTATCCTTCATAAAAATTGGCCTACATAATCTCCATTCATCAGAGAGTTCACTTATGATCCTGATTCATTCTATGGCTTTCTTCAGCATCACACCAGTAAGATTAATTCCCATTCTACTGCAAACTAATACATTGAGAGAGGGGGGAGGGGGGATGATAAACCACAGGAAAAAAAAAAAAAAAGATAATTAGTTTCATGTGAGACTAGTTTAAATTAATCAATTGATTCAATTCCAATGTTTTTTAGGTAAGGATAAAGATTTCTATGTTAATACCCTTTCTCTCCAGCTAATAGTATTCCATATATAAATATGTAATTCTTAATCATTCTGTTACATCTTGTTACACATTCAGTCAGTTGTTTAAACAAGAGAGACACTAGTATCAATACATCCCCTCCCCACCCTCTCTTTCTAAGGTTGTTTAAGTGAAGATAGAGAATTCTCAAGGCTCACGATTCATCTAATAGTACCAATTGCTATCTTCTGGTAGAAAGACCTCCATTGTCTACCAAACAAGGAAAAAAATCCCACAATTTTAGAGTAATTAGCTAATATATATGTAGATCTCTGCACACCTTTCTCATCAATAGATAATCGTTTTATTATGGCAGAAGAAAATAAAAAATGCATGTAAAAGCGTGTATGAGAAATTATGAGAGCAAGATCCAAATAAATTGAAGACACAATTCATCTAATGGTATACATTGCTATCTTCTGGTAGAAAGAACTATATTTTCTGCCAAAAGAAAAAGATAATTCCATGAAATTTCTAAATAAATTGTCTAAAGTGGTTTAAATTAGCAGATGTTGCACATAAAGTTTCTCTTCTCATGGTCTGTAACACCCTACTCCCCACAGTTAAGAAAGACATTATTTTTTTTAGAAAATCACCAGAGCTGGAATGTTTCTACTGAACCTGGCTTAAAAAAAGTTTTATTCAAGAGGAAGTGCCAAGTATTAAGATTCCTCATAATAAATAGAGTCGTTTTGTATTAACCTACTAAAATCATAAATGAGAGTACGCAGAAGCATTTACTAAAATTTCTCAAAGTACGTGCAATAAAAATCAAAACTTAAAATCTCTGTACATGATCTAGGCCACTATCACGCCTCCCTGGACTAAGTCCCATCCTACAGCTCTACCTTCATAAATATTTTGACATAGGGTGGTTTAAAAACATAAAACAACTAAAATGAGTCGATGACTCGGTCAAAAACTCATCATAACGTAAACATACTTAAAATAAGATTTTTCATAAAATATTTCATGTCAAGAACTTAAAATCATGACTGTTCATACGTATGCTATGACATGAATGACTTATCTTCCTTATCATACTAGCCTACACACTTAACCCTATGTGCAAGGTTGTGCATCGGCCCCACATCCCGTGGTCGCAAAGGAAGCCACTAATAGTATTCTAGCATACTATGGTGAACCAAGCTTAGCTTTATGGCTTGTACATCCAACCATAAATCACATTGGTACCATGCATCTAAATGGTCATCTGATTAATTGTTTTGAGATTATTTTACACTTGATCTTATAAAAACTTACATGTCTTATGCAACATGAGATGCTGATACATACATAACTATAATATGCGGAATAAAACATAATGAATGACGTACTTGCAAATATCATGACATGCGTGGTATATAAACATTGGCTTTCAAAGAACTGGTTTTAATAATAATAATATATATAACTAGCTAACATATACTAATCCTAATTTATGATCAAGCTACTTACCTCATAGAGTTAATCCAATATTTCCAACATGAAATCGATCACGTGAACTAGAATGAGAGAGAAAATGTGTGAGATTTTGTGAGAGGAATGAGGCAGTCGGCTATTGGCGTGGTGAATGTAGGACACGCACGGTGCTGGACTGGGTATCTTAGGTTCGGCCGCTGCACTTATGGAGGTTTATGGTTTTTTCCAAATAATACACGGAAGAGAGATATTTATAAGGAGATTTGGCAGAAGGTGCTGACAAGTTTGAGTTGGACTTGGTTAATAAATGTAATGACACTAATCTGCTGAACGCTTAGTTGGGAACATCTAAGAAGAGAGTTTGAATTTAAAAACATGATCTAGCAGTTCATTCAATGTAAGATTTGGCAGTGATTGAGAGTCCGTATGGGATTTCAATCAATGATGGTTTTAAATTGAAATAAATTTTTAATGGCCGATCTTTAAATTCTAAAATGAGTCTAACTCGTTCAATAATAAATGAGATTTAACATAGTTATTGAACCTAATTAAAAATCCTAATCAATCTTAATAATTTATCGCTCGTAGACTTATCCAATAAGACCTATAATTTAGACCCAATAAAAATTATCAATATTCTGACTTTACAATTTTGGGCCGGGTAGTTACATGGTCAGACTAGGGCGCTACAAGAACTGGTCAAACCGATTGAGCCCTACTCAGACCGGCCGCTGGAGCTTCAAATAGGCCGAAACCGGCGTAGAACCAGTCTGCCGGCATTAGTTTTTTGTCAAAACTGATGTCCAGTGGTTCGGTCCCAATTTGAGGTTGAACCAGACCGCTGAACCGACTGATAGGATAAAATATATATTTTTTAAAAAATTATACATATATGAACAACGCCATTTCACTTAAGTGAAACATCGTAGTTTTAGGACTTATTATTTGAAAAAAAATATATATATAAAGGAAATGGAACCGTTTCACCCTAGGGTTAAAACACCCCACGTGTCCCCAGGCAATCTCCCATTCCAACAACAGCACAGTGAGTCTCCCCTCTCCACTCCGTCAAGTCCGTGTCCCTTAGCCGTCGCCGTTCCCTCTGTCCCTCAATCGTGGCCCGTGACTCCGTGTATTAAGAAAACCCCCCTACAAGCAAGGCTAGTGGCATGCCATCCAGGGCACGACACTAGCCCGTGCCTTGCAGCACCAACTCCCAGGCCACCTGCCTGAGCCATGTGGAGTCAATACCCAGGCCACCTGCCTGGGCCATGCAGCATCAGCGCATGACACCATGTTGTGCCCACCAGAAAACCAACGCATAGCACCATGCCATGCTTGTCAGCAGGCCATGCACGACACCATGTCGTGCCCACTAGCAGCCATGAGCCAGACCAGCCCAACCGTGGGCCATGATTCACACTAGGCCATCCATGGGCCATTGGGCCATTGCATGTCATGGCCACCATGGTCCATGCGAGTTTATTTTATTGCTTTCATTTATTTTTAATTATTTTTTATTAATTATTTTTCAAGGGACCTTTCGGAGGTTTCCACTTTGTAATCTCTATAAATGACTCATAGTCATTTCTTTTACATTTTTTGACAATTTCCCTAGAGGATGGCTATTTGTTCTTGTTCTTATTTTCGATGCTTATGCACTTGGGCTACTTGGGTGCAATCCATGGACCCCAAGGAGATGATCACTACCTTGCAATACGTGAATAGGTTTGATTCATTTTATTCAATATATGAGATATTTCCTTTCAACATTGTGCAATTCGTAAATTGATGTTGAGTTGAGTTTCATTGTGTTCTTGCCTATGCATGCGTGTTTATCAATTTTCCATGGTATTCATATATTTTCTTGCATAATCCCATCTCCCAAACACCATACACGCCAACCATATTGCCAAAGCCTACCTTCCATATTCGGATCACCATAAGTCAAGCCATCTTCCATTCATCCCTTGACCTAGCCGAAATCCAACTTTCCATATAGGGATTCCTAAACTTTAAGAACCCTAATTGCCTTCCATATCCATATCCCTTAATCTTTGGTGATTGGTCATACTTACCATATTTGATCTCTTAATTCTAAGAATCACCCTAGAATTACTCAATCATCTAATCAATCCATTCCCTCTTACCATAGCCGAAATACCAAGCTAAATTGCCTCCTACAATTTAGGAAACACTCTTCCATCCAAACCCTAGCTTCAATCATCATCCAAATCCTAATTACACCACAAGTGGCGCCAACTCCAAGAACACTCATTCTAGTCGTGCCTCTTACTCAAGTCCTTGAGTTCATCACTTAGATCACCCTTTACATCACCATCATGCACGATTCCATCACTAAACACCCAAACCTCCATTAACCTAGGGACCCATCATTGCCACGTGAAAGACCAAGCAAGAGGCTAGCATCTTCAGTCATCACAAGGAGAATCGAGGCGAGAGGGCTTAGTGTTTAGGGACTAGACCGAGGTCCCTAACACACCGCCACATGCCAATGGTTTTCTCAAAGTGGGATTTTGATCCCACTTGATCCCTTTTAAAAAAATAAAAAAAATTATTGTTTAGATTTCGCATTTCCCACGGTGTACTAGGCAAAATCATTAATTCATTTCCCACTTACATAATACATATTGTCATATTATTTATTGTTTAAATTGTATTTGTGTATGTGCAGGGATTGAAAATTTTTGAATCAACATATTGGACTGTGAACTTGAAGAGTGAACAGTAATCCGAGATCCACTGTGAGTGTTCTTAGAGACTTGTAAAATTTTGTTGTAAAATTGGTTTGATTCTTGAAATAAATTGTGAGGTCGTGAACTTGCGAGCGAACTAAAATCTAGATTAGGGTCTTAGAGTTGTGATGTTTGCCATGTTGCAAACTAGTTGCTATTGTGTTGATTTTTATTCTTTGTTTGTTTTAATTTGTTCATTGTTGTGTAATTAATTATGTATTTAATTTTTCACATGTTAAATGGATTCTTCGTCAAGTCCAATTAATCTTGATTCAAATGAACAAACAATTAATTTGGGAGAGACCAAAACACCAAAATCCTCAAGTGCCCCTAAGAGTAGTACTTGTCCACTGCCTAAAAAACAGAAAGGGAAGGATCCGCCAATTGTTTGGGACCATTTTACAAAAGTTGAGAGTTGTCCCGTAGATGATCCTAAGGCCAAGTGTAATTATTATGACAAGATGTATGCTTGCCACTCAAAGAGGAACGAGACTTCAACCATGCAAAATCATCTATCTTCATATCCCAAAAATCCTCATAAACGTGGGCCTTTGGATAAATATCAAAAAACTTGGGCAGGTGAGGCAACCGAAGAGTGGGTTAGAGAGAGTAATAGTGTGGTAAGGAATCTTGTAACCCACAAATATAGTGAAGAAGCTGTGAAGTTGGCGATTGTGGAGAAGGTAATCATCAATTAATTGCCATTTAGAATTGTTGAAGGGCAATGATTTAAGGAAGATGGTTTGGTTGCTTGAAATTAGATTTAAGTGTCATGTCGTGTCACGGTTGCAAGAAATTGTATGAAACTGTTTGCATCAAAAAAGACCAAACTTAAAAAGTTGTTTAAAGATAGGGGAATCAGGATTTCATTAACTACCGATATATGGACATTAGTACAAAATCTTAATTATATGTTCCTAACTATACATTTCATTGATAGTGATTGGAAATTGCAAAATAAAATCATTAATTTTTGTTTGATCCCTAATCATCGAGGGGATACTATTAGGAGATATATTGAGTCGTGCCTCATTTATTGGGGCATTGATGAGATATTTATTATTAATGTTGATAATGCTAGCTCAAATGATACTACAATTTCATATTTGAAGCATTTTTTGACAGGACATGTGTTGGGGGGAAAGCATATGCACATGAGATGTGCTCATATTTTGAATCTTATTGTAAATGAGAGTTTGAAGAAGTGTAATGATGCAATCACAATAGTTAGAAATGCGGTTAGATATGTGCACTCCCCTTGCAAGATTAGACAAGTTTAAGAAATGTGCAAAGAAAGAAAATTGATTATAAAAAAATGTTTTCCCTTGATGTGCACCCGATGGAATTTATCTTACATGATGTTGGAGGAGACTGAGAAATTTGAGAAGGCTTTCAGACAGATGGAGAGTGAGGATTAAAATTTTCTCTCTTACTTTAATGATGAACACATAGGACCTCCTAGAGTTGAGGAGTGCGAGACAATGCTGGTTTTTGTGAAATTTTTTAAGATGTTTTATGATACCACTTGTCGAGTTTCTGAAACTTTATATGTGACAGAAAATACCAATTTTTTGGAGATTTGTATGCTCCAAAAAGAGTTGGTAAGGCTGAGTGAGAGTGAGAATAGTTATTTGATGAATATGGTCATAAGCATGAGAATTAAATGTGATAAGTATTGGGGTATTAGATAGGATGGACTTGTTGTTACTGATTGCAGTTATGCTTGATCCACGTAATAAGTTGGGGCTTCTTACTTTTTACCTAAAAAAAATTCATGACGAGACTCAAGATGAACAGTTGGTGTCGAGTATGAGACAGTTATTAGGAGACTTGTATGCAGAGTATAATGCTACGTTTGGTTCTACCTCAATTAGTCGAGAACATGTGACTGCTCTGACATCTGTACCCACAAAAGATGATGAATACAATCATGAGTCACAATTTTTTTATGAGTGGTTGGTAGCATCTTCCGCCTCAGGATCTATAGTTGCCAAAACAGAGGTGGACCGGTATTTATCATATGATTGTGAGGCATTCAACCCATCTTTTGACTTGTTGAACTGGTGGAGAATTAATGAGCTTAACTATCCTATACTTGCAAGGATTGCACGAGACTTATTAGCCATACTTGTTTCCACAGTTGCATCAGAGTCACCATTTGGTACAAGAGGTCGTGTACTTGATCCTTTTCAAAGTTCACTAGCTCCGAGAACTGTTGAGACACTTATTTGTACTCAGAATTGGTTGCGACATCTGTCAACGCCAATTGATATTCGAGATTCCATGGATAATGTGGAAAATTTTGTGGTAGAATCTGGGAATGTTTTTCTCATTTAATTTCCATATTCATTTACTATTATAATTTAATTTAATTTCTTTTTCATTTAATTCATTATCCAAATTTATTAATATTTCATGTTTTAATCTTATTAATGTTTTTATATAGAGTTAGGAGCATCGGGCGTCACGACTATTGATGACTGAAAACTGAAGACTACTTTGGAATGAAGATTTAGAGATTTAGCACAATTTTATTTTAATCTAGAACAATTTTTGCTTACTTGCTTAAGACAATTTGTTTTTGTTTGTAATGGGTATTAAACATCTAGTGGAGCTTTTTTATGTATTTTTAGTTATCTAGTAATTAGTAAAGTATTATTAGTAGTATATATTTAGTAGTTACTAGTTAGTAATAGTAAAAATGACATTAACATTATAATGAATTTAAACAATAAAATGAATTTAATAAATTTAGTAAAAGAAAAGGCCCAAAATGTTAATTATCTTGAATGATGAATTGAGTGTACGGAATTGTGTAAAAAAAGGTACTGAATTGGGTTAAAAAAAGGCCCAAAATGTATGGCCCAAACCGAGAAACCAACCGTGAACCGGCCAGTTTCACCCCCCCCCCCCTTACACGGTCGGTTTTCCCCGCCCAAAAAAACTCCTTGGTTGGTCGGTTTCGGCCCAAGAACCGGCCATGTCGGTTTACAGCCCTAGGTCAAACTCTTCTTTTAAACCAATACTTAATACTTAAGAAAGTGAGCACCTCCAGCCAGTTCTCCTAAATGCTCAATAGAATTTGTGGTGTCACAAAGGTAGCTATCCCCAACACTTCCCCCACTAAATGCTTATAATTTAATGATGCACTAAAAACATTTTCAAATCATCTTTTGTTTTAGCACTGTATTTTTTATGAAGTATAAATAGGCCAGCAAGCAAAGAAGAAACAAGGATGCTGCAAAAAACAGTTGATTAACAGACTTACGACATGCTTTTAACAATGCATTGCAGCAAGATGCAGGAATCGGAGAAGACGGCAACTCCCGGAGGACATACTGGATATTGCAGGGAAGACAATAAATACAAAGAGCTTAGTTTAGTTGTATACTGTAACCTACATGACAATTCATTTTCCTGTGACTATAAAGAGATACCTTGACACAATCAGCAACAACATGTGGATCCTCCTCTGGAGAAAACTCCATTTTTCCTAAATAAAGCAAAAACCATTCAGAGATGAAGTAATATTCAACCAAAAGTCAAAATGAATCTCAAGCGTGAAACTACCATGCAACTATGATTTCTTCAATTGTAATACAATGCAGGCAAGATTTTATTAGATTTTCTCTTTTCATTCATTTTCATCTTGTCATGACTATTTCAGATTTTTATACAACTACCTTTATATCCACTGAAATTGTAACGTCTTGGATTGGTTAAGTCCCACATTGGGTGGGTGAATTACGATAAAGGTGCAAGAGTCCCAAGTCCAACATGGTTCTTTACAAGGTGAAATTGAGATTATAATGATTCTAAGGAATTTTAACTGTAACTTTAACTAGTTCTTTTGGAATACAGTGCAGACTACCGCTTTTCTCAGTTCATTTCAAATGGCATCAACATAAATAAAAGTTAGGCTCCACACGTTCCAGTGTAAGGATGAATTTGAAAAAATAAAATAAAATTTGGCTCCACATGTTCCAACGTAAACAGAGAATTTTTCAATAAAGTTTCTTTCAGTTACGTTGAGCCTTTTACATTGAAACATAAATGTATTTGTTACACTTATCTTGTCTACATTGCAGCAAAACCAGTACACCTTCGCCCCCCCTGCCCAAACAAAATCATGCCCATTATGCAGCAATACCAAAACAGATTTGCACTCCTGCCATTATCATGAGCAACTTATTTTAGAAGTGCAAAGACAAACTACTATTTAAGAAAGGGACACAAGCACCAAATCACAAGACACATTCACCTCCATGAATGTCCACAAAAAGTATCGACATTAATCCAAAAGTCTAAGTTTAAGAGACTACAGAAATTGAAGAGATCTAGTAGGGATGGGGGTAAGGAAGGAGTGAAACAGTAGTGATGTTGATGCAAAGGAGGTCGTATGTTATATCGAATCTGTAAAACTGGTGGTTTTTGTGACAACCACTAACTCAGCTGGCCTCAAATTGAAGATGGAGGGCTTGTGTTTCAGAATCCAAATCAACCCGGTCAGAGCTTTCTAGTTTGACCGCTTTTTGGAAAGAATCATCACCAGCATGGCCATGGATCTCAGGAAAATGGCAGGTGTAGGGGCCCCAAAAAAAAAAAAATTGAAGCAGAAGCTTGAAAAAGGGAGAATAAGAAAAGAAAAAAGGAAGAAGGGACTGAGTCCACAGTCTAAAGAAGAAGATGGAGCATGGGGAAAAAGAGAAACGTCTAAGAGAGAAAGCAAGGAGAAAGGAGAAGAGAAAAGAGACCAGTAGGAAAGAGATGAAGCTAGGGCAAAAGTGAGAGGAAGAAGAGAGAAAAGAGGGGGAGGGGAAGACAAAATCAGTCTAAACAATATATTCCATTTCAAAATATATATCTCCATTGGAGTACAAAGAACCCTTAAATAGACTAAGGAATGCCATAATTCAATTATGACTTTGTAGCAAGGAAAAGGAAGAAGAGAAAAGAGGCCAGTAGGAAAGAGAGACGAAGCTAGGGGAAAAGTGAGAGGAAGAAGAAAGGGGGAGAAGAAGAGAAAATCAGTCTCAAAAATATATTCTTCCAAAATATATATCTCCATTGGAGTACAAAGAGCCTTTAAATAGACTAAGAAATGCCATTATTCAATTATGACTTTGTTTCAAATGAAATTCTAAACAAATAAAATTCCTAATCATTGCTTCTATGACTGGGCAATCCTAATTGGACTCTAAAATTTAAAATGACAAACTTTTCTAAAATAAAAGATAAGGCAAAGTGTTCAACTAAATAAACTAAAACTCTATTTTTTATTCATTTAACATCAGGATGGAAGATGGAAAGTGATGCGTTTTGGTGATTATGGGAGATGAAAGAGAGAAAAAGGGGTGCAGTCTTCGTTAACTTTGCAGTGCAAGTCATTTCCTTCCACTTTGAGTGAATTTTTCACTGACCAACATTTTTCAGTCACATCAAACATAGAAAACTGTATTTTCAGACAATTATGTATGTTGAAACAAATGGACCTTTAGTTACTGTCCAATTCACATCCCTTGGGGTAGCCAATGGCCAATTCGCCTGCCTGGAATATGCACTATGCATCCGAAAAGGGTAACAGGTACTCATGATCTAAAGTTGAAAAATACCTTTCATGCAAGACATAATGACCAAAAATCAAATCTACACAGCTGGATTTAGTTATGAACATAAGACGAAAGTTAGTCAAGCACTCATACATACAAACAGGCCCACCTTGCTCATATTCCCAAACTCGACGTTCAACGTCATCAACATCTGCAGCTTGTCGCAAGATCCCTTCTACTTTGACCCCTGTTAATGCTTCGATTAAATCCACATAAACAAGTAACAAACAAACATGTATGCCTGTTGAAGAGTCCCACAAATTTACAAGAGCTAGTTAACTACAGACCCAAAAGTGAGAGCTTTAACTTAAGAAACTAGTAGGAGTAAATGTGGCAGATGAAAATATAGTATGCTGCAATGCTTATTCAATCTTGCAAGCCATTGTTGGTTAAATGAAGAAAAAATAGCTTCACTCTTCCAAAGTCAAATCATATATGCATGGTTTCCGCACGAGACTTCTAGGAGTAAGACGAAATTATTTAAAAGCTAAGTGAAAGTATACTTGTATAGTGAAACAAGATGCAGTCCTGATAAGTTTTTTGGTGACCAATACAGTCCTTACATAGATTATAACCCAACCAAACATATATCCGGTACTTATACAACATTCGAGAATATTCATACATTGCAAAAAGTCGTATACAATTATCAACAATTTTTATAATGGCATGAAAATGAAATATTCATTAGAAAGTAATTTACTTGAATTCACACAAAGTACCACCGAAATAATATCCAAAAAAATAAAGAAAAAGTCCAGACCCACCATACTCTTCTATAAACCTTAGGGATTTTTCCAAAAAAGATGGAGCTCCATCAACGTCTTCCAAAGCAAGCAAAATGGACCTTCCAACAACTGAAGATTTGACAGATTGCCTATCCTTCACTACAAAGAAATAAAGCAAATATCAATTATCTTTATAAATTTATAAGCGAATAAAAGAAGGTAAGATATCCAAGTTCCAAGTTCAAAACAGTAAGCCCTGTCAATTAATGAACAATGTCTTAGATACCAGACACGAATGTCTTCAAGAACTTTCATGCTTAATAAATCAACCAATTGAAAACACTACTGAAACAAAGTAAACAAAATCAAATAGAGAACTATTAAGATGAGGAAAATAGATTAAGAAAATAACATAATTTATAAATAATAAAGTATTTCGGTGGTAATAACTACAACCAGAATTTCAAGGATAATAAACAGATTTTCCTATATTTATCTCTTCCTATCATGTTGTCAAATTAATCTAAAAAATCTCAGCCTAACCATTGGAGACCACATAGACATACTAACTTGACATAAGCAAAGGTAATGTTACATTTCGATAATTCTTATACCAGAAACTACGTTTTTTAAGCTACACCACCTTCTCAGAGAGAATGCACTCCATTAGTACAAAAACGTAAGCATAAAGTTAAGCATACATTGGCCAAAAGAATTAACAACTGAATCAGTCTGGTCATTCCTGAATATACCGTTTTGCCCCATCACATGAGCGGCACTTGGTGCTTGAGCCAAAGCATTCTCAAGCGCAGCCTTCCACTCATATAAATCGTCCAGTGTTTCAGCCTGATGAAAAAGCCATATGTCAGGCATACCTCAGGAGCAGATAGCATACCTCAAGTAACATGCCTGAGTTACTCAAATGATCATTTGATCTACAATGCACCAAGCTATCTCTGAGATGCTCAACAATGCAAAATGCACCAAACTGAAAAACCATTGAAGTAAGGCAAGCCTTTTGGCAAGAAGATATATATAAACAAGAACCCTGCAGGGGAAGAACCTTAAGTGTGAAAGTTTTTCCATCACGACCATCAGGAAACAGCACAGTCAGGAGTTTTTTATCTGCTTTGGCCTCCACACTAAATCAATGAAATGAAGTGTGTTAAAGGTTAGTAATGTTTTCCATTTCTGTAATGGTAGCAATCATGAGAAGGGAGCCAGAAAATTGAATAGAATAAAACTATAAATTATTTAAGAAAGAAAACAACCTGCCTGAATTGTTGAGGTCAATACCACCAAGAGTCAAGTTCACTTCACTCCCCTTTTGAGGGACGGCATTCTGAGAAGTAGAAAAATAGAAATTGAAGCCCATTAAGACCTTAATGAAGTACAGTTGTTGACCCATATTCATTGACCATTTAATTCAGCTACTGCTTTATACTCCTGACTTCATATAAAACTTAGGCTTAAGGAATTCAGATTTCCTGTGATGATTCCCCTCTAAATAAAACACCAAGGAGATCTGATACACCACCAAGGAGATCTGATACACCAAGTCATAGTATCGAACATATATATTTACCGTTATTATATTTAAAGTTGATTTTTTTAGCAGTTATTTTGCATTTTTCATCCTACAACAGAAAGGGTATTTGAAATCATTGCTATGAAGTGCATGAAAAGCCTCATGCTTGAAAACCCCTTCATGTCTATAGATCATATTTTTCTGTTTTATGGTGTACCATACCAAAATAAATTTCTTTTCTACTCCTTAAAACTATAGTGAAAAGATAATTTTTGTGCCCACAAAGAATGGAAAGAAGATTGCTAGTACAGTTTCTAATTAGCAGGTGTCCAATTAGGTAGATCATCTAAAAGAAGATAGTCGGACCACAGAAACATGGAATGATACCAAGAGGGAAAGAGAAAAGGGTAAGGAAAGGCGACTATATAAAATGATGCTCAGCCGTCTCTGGCACCAACTTGTTGCTTTCAAGTAGAATCTAACTCCAATCTTTCAGGTCTTCACATAACTAGTTTCTCTCTCTAAAATTTCTCTCTCCGTACAAGTGCATATTTTTTGCTTTTCTTTTTCATGTTCTGCCGTCGGGGATTGTTTTTAGTTGATTTTAACGTCGTCGGGAGGTAGGATGGGATTTAGGCGGAGTTTGTGATAGACACTAAGCTTTTTTCAGTTGTGAGAGAGGGTGGCTTGATTCGCATTACTGAGAGAGGAAGGAGGTTTAAACAAGAATTATTGCTTGGACTGGGGACTGTGCAATGGCTAGGTGGAGCTCTGGAGGGCTGTGTGATAGATAGAAGAGAAGATTTCTTTTCATCTAGGAGGGAGGGTCACCGGAGTTTTATCATTCAAAGGTCCTCAAATAGTCGTGGTCGTTTCGTTAAGGTGGCGGTGTATGGTGATGGGGGACGAAACTGTTGCATTATTGTCCCTGAAGAGGAAGGTAGTAATGGCTGGAGTAAACTGCGAGAGGCACTGAGGGAGAATTTGCAGATGGTGAAAAACAGCCATGGCAAACCTGGTGAAGCTTTGAAGAGAGGGGGTGATAAGGTAAATTCTTACAGAGAAGCTTTACTGAAGGAGGGGATGCATGCGGGGTTAACTGGTGCAGGAAGGGGTACTGTGCAGCAAGCCCCTAGAGATCAGTCTAGGGAGACAGAGAGTGGCAGAGACGTGAGGGAGTTTTTGTCTCTGGTACGTGATATGCAGGAACAGTTGAGGATGGTGCAGGAGGAGATGTCCTTGGTGAGGAAGTTGGTCGAGGCTTTTAAGGAAGGTGTGGAAACAGTGAGTTTTAGGGGTAGCAACTTAAGGAGGGCAGGAGGGGAATCAGGCTGGAATGAGGGATCGGGCTGGGCTGGTCGTGGGCCAAAGCCCATGGATCATAGGAGTGACAGAAGTCATATGGGGAAGGGTTGGAATGGGTCTTAGGTGGGCCGGCCCTGGGCTGGGCCCGGGCCCCAATTGAAGACCTCGGCCCCGGCAAGAATGGGCACTGGTCATGGGTAACCAAACGGGTAACGGGTCAGGAGGTGGTCTTCTACCAGAAACATCGTCACGACAGCAACAGAATCAACCGGCCGACCAACAGACCACGACGACGACGCCATCTGACCAACAGTTGCTAGCAGAAGCCGCATCCACCAAAAACCCTGTTGATACGATGAGCAACCAGTAGCAGATCACTGTGCAGAGTACCGAGATGACACCGACGGTGGTTCCTTCTCCACCCCGATAGCATCAGAACATGTTGGTAGATCATCAAACGGCGACGAAGAGCCGGGAAGATTTTTCGGAGCTTTAGACCACACCGTTAGAGCCTCTGGTCATTCTCCCTTCATCACCAAGTGGCTGTTCTCCTAGGGGGTCTGTGCAGAACCGGCTGACGGGGCATGGGGAGGAAGGTGGAGGTCCGGCGAGACCATTAGGGGTAAACTGTGATATCGTAATGGTGGAACATAGTGAAGGAGGAGAAGAAGAGGATTCGGCCAGTGATCTTTTTCTATCCGATGAAGAGAGTTCTCAAAGGCTCTTACAGGAGATTAATGAGCATGAAGGGGAAGCGGGTTTAGAGATTGGAGAAGTGAACTTGGAGGGGCAGAAGGAATTTAGGATACAGAATCCAATTCCTCTTAACTGTATGTACCCGGATCCATCTAGTGTTTCAGATTGGGTGTTCCAAACAGTGAATGATATAAAGGACATGGTGGGACTAAAGTGTGAAGGTTATGAAGAGCAATTCATGGCATTACTCACCACCATTGAAGTGGGTCATCAACAATAAAGGAAAACGGGGTCCAAGAAACAGCAGGAACTCAATAGGCTAACATGGTCCATGAATTCTGAAGGTAGCTCAAGTAGAGAGAGGTCAAAAGGGAAGGAGCTGGCTTACTCCAATAAATGAAACCAAAAATTCTATTGTGGAATGTTCGGGGTCTAAACGATGCCGGTAAGCGGCTTCAAGTAAGAAACTTACTACGTGGTTGGAAGCCGGACATTGTTTGCTTACAGGAAACGAAATTGAAAATAGTCAATACAAAAATAATAAGTATATGGGGTTGCGTTCATGTCGATTGGGTGTATTTGGTAACTAAAGGAGCCTTAGGAGGAGTGTTGGTGATGTGGGACCAACGGATGGTGGAGAAAGTGGAGGAGGCAGTGGGGTTGTTCTCAGTGGCATGTTCTTTTAGGAGTGTGATCGATGGGTTTATGTGGGCCTTTGCAGGTGTTTATGGACATAACGCAGATAGTGACCGAAGACTTATATGGGATGAACTAGCTGGATTACACTGCTGGTGGGATCTTCCTTGGTGCATAGGCGGTGATTTCAATGTAACAAGATTCTCAAGCAAGTGTTTTGGAAATAGACGAATGTGTCCAGCAATGTCAGATTTCTCGGAATGCATTTCTGAGTTGAACCTAGTGGACTTACCACTAGCGGGGGGCATATACACATGGGCGAATAATCAGACATGGTCTAGATTAGATAGATTTCTAATCTCTCCGAAATGGGAAATTCACTATCCATGGTGTGGCAGAAGAGATTGCCTCGGTTGTGCTCGGATCATTGGCCCATCATGCTGGACGGTGGGGGGATTCAAAAAAGGCGGCAACATTTTAAGTTCGAAAACATGTGGCTGCAAACTGAAGGCTTTGTGGAGAGGGTCGGACAGTGGTGGTTTTCATACCAGATTCAGGGTACTCCTAGTTTTGTTTTTGCTGGAAAGCTAAAGGCTTTAAAACAAGATCTAAAGTTTTGGAATAAGCAATCCTTTGGTAATATCGGGAACTCAAGAAAATAAAGCAGTGGGAGATACAAGAGCTAGAAAGGGTTCAAGAGTTAAGGCCTCTGAATCAAGAGGAACAAGCCCAAAAGTTAGCTTTGGTTGTAGAGCTCGAGAGGATCATCCTAATAGAAGAGATCTTGTGGAGACAGAAGTCTAGAGCTTTATGGTTGAAGGAAGGTGACCGTAGCACTAAGTTTTTCCACAAGGTTGCCAATTCTCACAGGCGATCCAACAATATTGAGATGTTGAAGATTGATGGGTCAGAGTGCAGGGATGTGCAAGTGATTAACAATCACGTGGTTAGTTTTTATGAACAATTTCTTACTGAGCAGGTGGGGTGGAGGCCTAAGCTAGATGGGTTGGCTTTTGAGTCCATTGGACCTTTGGACTCTAATCGCTTGGAGAGGCCGTTTGAAGAGGCAAAGGTGCTAGAAGTAGTAAGGAAAATGGCGAAAGACAAGGCTCCAAGTCCAGATGGGTACTCTATGGGTTTTTTCCAAACTTGTTGGGAGATCCTAAGGGAGGACTTAATGGAGGTGTTGCAGGAGTTTTATTCGTTTGGAAAGTTTGAGAAAAGCTTAAACGCCACTTTTATAGCCTTAATACCAAAAAGGGCGGGAGCGGAGGATATACAGGAGTTTCGCCCCATTAGCCTAGTCAATGGGGTCTATAAGATTTTATCCAAGGTACTGGCAAATCGCCTTAGTCAGATCGTTGGAAAGATTATTTCAAAGCCTCAAAATGCATTTGTAAAGGACAGACAGATCCTAGATGCAGTGCTCATCGCCAATGACTGCTTGGACAGTAGATTAAAAGCGGGTCATCCAGGGATTATATGTAAGCTAGACATGGAGAAGGCGTATGATCATGTTAATTGGGACTTTCTAATTGACATTTTGGGGAAGTGTGGTTTTGGGGAGAGATGGCGTACTTGGATCCGATGGTGCATTTCTACGGTGAAATTCTCAATCTTAATAAATGGAAGCCCTACTGGTTTTTTCAATAGCACACGAGGACTAAGACAGGGAGATCCGTTGTCCCCATTACTCTTTGTCATTGTAATGGAGGCTTTGAGCAGAATGATCTCAGTCCTTGTTGCAAATGGGCATATGACTGGTTACTTGATTGGAACCCCAGGAGGGGGTAGTATTAACATTTCTCATTTGTTGGTTGCAAATGATACCCTAATTTTCTGTGAGGCGAACCAACTCCAAGTTAGAGCACTGAAGGCACTCCTACTTTGCTTTGAGGTAGCTTCAAGCTTGAAAGTGAATCTGGACAAATCAGAGATGGTGCCTATTGGTGGTGTTCAGCGTCTAAGACACTTGGCGAATACTTTGGGGTGTAAGACTACTACACTCCCCATGACATATCCAGGCCTTCCGTTGGGGGCCCCCTTGAGAGTAGTTGCGTTATGGGATACAGTGATTGAGAGAGTAGAGCGACGTTTAGCAGGTTGGAAGAGAATGTACTTATCAAAAGGGGGTCGGGTTACGCTAATAAAGAGTACTCTATCTAACCTTCCAACATATTTTCTATCCCTGTTTCCTATTCCAGCAAGGGTGGCACTTCAAATTGAGAAACTACAACGGGACTTCTTATGGGGCGGAATAGGAGAGGAGTTCAAGTTTCATCTAGTCAGGTGGGAACAGGTTTGTAAGCCCATCTCAAGTTGGGGGGGGGGGGGGGGGGGGGGGGTGGGCATTAGAAAGCTGAGAATCTTTAATCAGGCGCTACTTGGAAAGTGGTTATGGAGATACCATAGAGAACCAGAAGCTCTTTGGAAGTTGGTGATTGAAAATAAGTATGGAGAATTATGGGGTGGTTGGTGTTCTAAGGAAGTGCGAGGGGCTCATGGTGTGGGATTGTGGAAACATATTAGACAGGGATGGGAGGTTTTCTCTCACTATGCGAGGCTTCGTTTAGGAGAGGGAAACATGATCAAATTCTGGTATGACACCTGGTGTGGTAATTGTGCGTTTAAGGATTTATTCCCGACATTATTTTTGGTTGCAAGCGACAAAGAGAAATCTGTGGCGGAAGTCATGGTGGTAATGGGGGAGCAAATCCAGTGGAATATCAGTTTTAGCAGGGCTGCTCAAGATTGGGAAATGGACACTTTTGAAGCCTTTTTCAGCCTCTTGTACTCAACCAAACCAAGTGCTCAGTTTCTGGATTCGTTGTGGTGGGTGCCGTCAGGAAAATGTATGTTTTCAGTCCGTGTTTTCTACAAGGCTCTAACACAAGGGCAACCCTCACAGTTTCCTTGGAAAAAGCTTTGGAAACACAAGGCGCCCCTCAAAGCGGCTTTCTTTGTGTGGTCCGCTTCTTTGGGCAAGATCCTCACAACCAATAATTTGAGAAAACGAATGGTGATCATTGTAGATTGGTGTTGTATGTACAAGAAGGGGAGAGAATCTGTTGACCATCTTTTATTACACTGTGAGGTAGCTCGAGGGTTATGGAACGAGGTTTTCTGTAGACTAGACTTGGGTTGGGTTATGCCGGAATCAGTTGTGGCGGTTCTTGCTAGCTGGACAGGTCTGAAGGGCAACAACTAGATTAAGGCAATTTGAAAGATGATCCCGATATACATTATGTGGTGTGTGTGGCAAGAGCGCAATGATCAGACATTCGAGGATAAAGAGAGATCAATGGAGGAGCTTAAAGTCTTCTTTTTTAGAACTCTCTCTACTTGGGCTAGTGTTGTTAGTTTTAATGGCCAGAATTTACATGAGTTTCTTATTTCTTTTGATCCTACGTAGTGTAGGGCATTCTTTGTACTGAACGTGGCATTTTGCCTATTCTTTTGAATATATCTTCTTAACTTTCTCAAAAAAAAAAAAAAGAATCTAACTCCATTCCTTCCAACACAATAAAAATGTCCCATTCATTCAATGAACACAAAGTAATTAAGTTAACTAATCGGGAGAAAGAATTTTGGTTTGCATTTAGATTATTAGTCTGCTAAATTTGTGGTTTCTGAAGTTCAGCAGCCTATACAACTATGGGCTAAAACTATCACAGACCAAAACCACCTATTTATCTCAGTCACTTCATTCTAAAACCCATCACTTCAAATGTCCTAAGCCATCAGTTACAGTTGTATTCATTCATAAACAATAAATACCGGCTTCTCTTCTTATGATCAATATAGACTAGCTGATTAAGGTTCTGAACAACAGGGCATCCATAGGAGCCAGCCAATCAATAGTCTCATTATAAGCAACAAGAACAGAAACATTCCTCACCATGTGAGGACAAAATACAAACTCCTTGGCTTGTGGCTCAAAGTTCTGGAAGTAGACATGTTTACTCCCCATTAAAGTTTCCATAGAAAGATTCAAGGCACTACAAGCTTGTACAAGGAGAGGAGATAAAGTTTGTAACTAGATACTTTTGGTTTAAAGTGCAAACGGTGAAAATAAATTATCATCATGGTCTGTAAATCCTAGCTTCAAGGATGTTAGACTTTAGAAAAGGAAACCATATGGTGCCTGGTCATTTTAATTATTTCCTTTCCAATCATTCATACCCACCAAAGGTGCAACCTAATAGTCAGAAGGCAAGCTTGAGATGAACTACAAACTCGGACATCCTGGATTAGGTTCCACACTAAAAGTTCCCTCGGATTGTCTGATAAATGGTTTTTGCAACTGGCGTTATGTATCAGGGGTTTGCTCCCCAGGATGAGCTAAAAGGACTTGTCTTGGTGAGTTCCATGTCTTCAATAAAATGATGTCATTTTCTTAAGATAAGTACTGACACAGATTGCACAAGATTGCGTAGTACAGCTAACCAACAACTACTTACCGGATCACTTCTGAAGAAAACAAGGGAGTTGCATGTTAAAATAAACCACCTTTTCTTCCAAGACGTCCATCCAATTCCTTCATAAAAGAAACGATATAATTATATCTTCACATAAGTACAAAATCCTTACAACAATACTGCTTTTGAGTTAGAACACTGAAGTTATATGTACGTGAAATTATGCAACAAGTGTCACATAACATAATTGAACTGCCATGACCGGTGTTTATCATTTGAAAGAATGGAAAAAGAAAACAGGGACTAATGAGTTCAGGCAAAATCCGTATCATCACGTGACTAAGATGAGCAAGAGCATTGAACATTCTGTGAAATTATGGGGAAAACAATACAAAGAAAAAAATTGTGTGCAGTAAAAGTAAATCAGCATGGAAATAACATAAAAAGAGAGTTGCCCTTTGCAGGATCCAACCCCCCCCGGGGGGGGGGGAGAATAAAAAAATGGAAGAGAATGAAGCAAGGAAAGGCAGATATACAGCCGCTGGTTCTTAAAAACCACAATCAGCGATCATGAGTCGTAAAACCTTAGAAAAATCCATTATACGAAGACCTAAGGTGTTCAAGGTCCCTGTCTTGCCAGTTTTTAATTGAGCATAATCATGTGTAAACCAATGAAGTAAAACACACCTTTGGATGATATTAAAAGTGGCCCGCTCTTGAAAACCTGCAAGACAGTTTACTTCAGAACACATAAGTTTCAGCCTTCAGGGCTTCTGACAAACTATTCATCATAAAAAAAAAGCTATTAACCACGGAAATAAACAGAAGACTCTCTGAAGTAAAATTTTTTAATGCCAACCTACCATGTTAAACCAAAAACCCATAAAAAAAATGTCCATCCTCTTGTCTCTATGACCAGAAAGAATGTCTCGAATGCTTCAGTAGTTCAGTTAGATGCACTAGAAAGCTAAACCTGAAGCTTCTTGCATGCATAAAGAGTTATCTCAAATGGATTTTGATGCAAATTCTTCACCCCATAGGAACGTTGGGACACATAATACAACCATGTACAAGCAAATCACTATCTGGGACCAAAACGTAAGAGGCCCATAATACAACCATAGATTACGATGGTGGTAAATTACGATGATATTTACATTTTACCAATGTGCTCATAGCGGGCAAGAAAAAAAGCAAGAACACATAAAAATGCGAAAATATTGAAAAGCAATATTCAATGGCAAAATCTAGTGGTTAGAAAGTTAAAAATAAGTTCTGATCACTACCGTATTGCCACCGTGAGAACTCAGATGATCAGGCGGGCCAGGGGGTGGAGGAGGAATGCCGCCATCTCCCTATGATACAAAATACAAAGACACTTTTAGGGCGAAATTCCTTATACATATGCACCCCTATAACATTCATGCATAATCACAGAATTCATTCAAATTCTATATGCGCGTATTCACGACTTAAGATCCCTCGCCTATGCAGAATCGTAACGTCTATGCTTAAAATTCAATGCATTCGTCTCAAAAATGGAAAAGATGTTTGATATCTACGAGTGGCATTGTAAAGAAATCGAAGCATAGGTACCTGAGACGATTCCGCGTTTCGCGTAGTCATCCTCTGATCCCAAATCACAGAATCATCTCCCAGAACATCAGCATTCTAGATCAAAACACTCCCCTGGAAACCCCATATTGATCGAACTCATAACGCAATTCAACAATCAAGCTTTATCCATTCAATAACACGTTTATATTCAACAACAAAACCTTCGTAAGTAATGAAAGAAATGCAGCAACCGTAATCAGAAAATTCTCGTAAAAAGAAATTTGCAAATCTTTTTTTCTACTGGGAAACGTGCATTGCATTTGCGAATCTACCTTCAAATAATACCATCAAATAAACAAATAGATTATGTTGACTTGAGAAATTATAACGAAACAGAGCGTGTTTGGCTGGGAGGAGAAAGGGAAGGAAAAGAAGCGAAAAAGTGAAATCGACTTTCCTCTCTCTCTCCGTTGAGACAGAATTGTTCTCAAATGGAAACCCGGGATGATCAAGAAAACTCCATTGAGAGCGGGCCCCCTTTATATGCGTCAGTTGTACACGTCACCCCGTATCCCAGTCTCGCTCCTAAACGAACGTGCGCGTTGGAGGGAAAAACCGTGGAGGGGTATTCTCGGTAATCTGAAGCAGACCTTTCAACACGTGGCTCACATCTACATTGATGGATCCATCTGCCAGTGAGGACTGTATATGATTGTACCGTTGCCGAGGGGAGATGGAGTTCCAATGTTGCATGAGTCTACGTCACAGAAGGTTTCATTGTCCGGTAACAGTTGACGCAAATAATGCTTTTCTTTCTTGGTTTCTCTCTCCTGAGCACTGATTGAAAGGGCAATAGCTCCCAACGGTCAAATTAGTCACCTACCAAACTTTAAACTACGGATGGGCCTACTTTTGATATGCTGGAAAAATTTGGTCGCAAGTAATTTTGCGTACTTATTTAATATAATTAGTTAGATATTAATAAAAATTATATTAATTTTAATTTTAAATATAAAAATAATAATATTAATATATAAATCGGTGTTATTCGTTTATACGTAACAAAACTATTTGATGCGAGACCAGCTCATTCAAATGAGATTAAGTTCCTAAGTAGTTGGAATCGAAGGGTTTCAACTTTCATGATCTTAAATAAAAATGAAAATAATTATAAGATAAATAATATTTATAGTAGTAGAATATACAAGTCTAATGTAATTATTTAAAATAAATAAATACATTAATTATATGAAAGAAAATAATTTTTTAACAATTTATCACACTCTTTTCAAAGTTATTATACGGCACCTGTGCACTTCACGATTATATTTAACATTGCTCAAAATAATTATAATGTAATTCTTATCACTATAATGTTAATGCTACTCCATCTTATATATATCAATATTTTTTTTTAATGGACAATATTAGGGTGACTAGTAAATTTGCCTACCAAATGTAAACACTAGTATAAATGAGTTTTTTATTTTTTTATTATTATTTTTTGAATATGTTTTAAACATTCTTAACCATTAAGAAAAAAATTAAAAAAATATATTATAAATTCACTGATAGTCAGTTCATTAATCATTAAAAAATAAAAAGAAAATAAAAAAATAAAAATATATGAGTGGAAATATTTAATAGGCATATTTGGTAGTCATACTATCATTCTTTTTTAATTATATTGATGAGATGGTTTTAGATTAAATATGAAAGTTGAATAAAATATTATTTTTTAATATTATTATTATTTTAAAATTTAAGAATGTTAAATCGAGATTTGAATATTTTGAATTATTTATTATATTTTATATAAAAATTCGATAAAATTATAATAATAAGCTTTCCAAATTCAAACGAGTCTTAATCTTAATATGTTGATCTATATGAGATAAAAGGCGAATCCCTTAGTTTGTATACGGTCGAGTTGGCTTGGCTAGCACATCAAGGCCGATATTGCTTATTAATTGACTTTAAATTTTAAATGATTTTGTATATCACCCATTTAGATTGACAAACAATTGTACAACAATAAAAATAATGATATGACATGCGAGCATGACATGGTAAAAGATATACATGCGAGCATGACCAAAATAATGATTAGTAATAAAAGGTTGCTCTAGGCAACCTCAGAGGGCAAAATAATTGATGACATTGATTGTGGTAGCCATGCCACCCACCAACATTGAAGGCCTTCGATGGGGGTTGCCGAGCCATGATAATTTGCGTACCTTTGTCCATTTTATATATTTTACCGAATCCAAGTCCCAAACATCAATGGCCTTGATGATTGTAACTAACAGGCACTTGAAAATCCAGCACCCACATCATTTTAAAAGTGAGGGTATTTTTGTTATTATTCCCATAATGTTTTGTTCCTCTTTTCAGGGAGTGGATTGCGTTACTAATTAATGGTCAACACTCGAATTCAAATTTCAATGGCCGCTTTTGTATTTTACTATTTTGTATTAAGTTCATTGTAGTTTTTTTTTTTTTTTTAACATACGGGTACTTACTTATTCCAAATGAAAATTGATATTTTAGATAATATAAATACAATTTTAAAGTGATTAAGGACTGTCTTTTAAAAAATAGAATTTATAATTAAAAATTATAACTTTTACGTAAATCTTATATTTCTCCACTTTTCCAAAATAAAGTGTAACAAAAAAAAGTACAGGTTTTTCTCTATTTTTATGTGTTTTTTTAAAGAGATAAAGAGAGTAGAGTTGCGTATGGCCCATCCAACGTGTTCGGTGGTTTGAATGTTTGAAAGCTTAGGTCCAAATTAGGTTATGGATTGTCAATCCAGCCTCTGCACAGCTCAAGCTCAAGCTGGGTAGTTGTAAGTTCTAATATTCTACAGTGCATATAATTTTAAGATATACAATTATTGTGCCTTCTCTTTAAATAAAAAAAAAATGAGATTTATTATTAAATTTTTTATTTTTTTATTTTTTATGTAAGTCTTAAATTTATCTATTATTTTTAAAGTGCATGACTTGCCCACCTTAATACTGCAAATATTATTTTTTATACTTTCCCGCCATGCCCTTTGCTTCTAGATATTTATTACCTTTTGTAACATGAACTTTCAGAACATCTGGACTTTTCTCGGTGATAATTATGCTGATAGCTCACCTTTAACGTATTATTCCATTCCATTTTTCAAGTTTAACCAATTTTAAAGTAAAATTGTTAAGCCTATTTTGTTATAAATAGGAGTGAGATTTGGCTGGTTTGGACTAGAGAAACCAATTGGATCGGCTATTTTTTGAGAGGATCAGACATGACCGAATTAGTTATAGTCTAAATTATATATGACCAAATTCATTTGAGGGGTTTTTCACCTCTGATTTGACCAAAAAAAAATTAAAAAATATATATTTTATTATTTATATAATATTTATATAAATAATTATATATAATTAATTATTAATATATCACAATATTATATAAGTATGATATTCTTTAATGTATAACTATAATATATAGTACTGATATATATTAATAATTATACAATTTATCATGTAATTTTACTTAATTTTAATTTAATATTTTTAATATATTTTTTTGTTAACTATTTTTTTAAAATTATTAGACTAAATAGACCGTCCGATCCTTAGGAATATTTGGTCCGGTCCAGGAAAAATAATGGATCGAAAATTTCACCCGGACCGGACGGTACTCAATCCTATAACTTGTAGATTAAAAAAAAATAATAAGGGAAATTTAACCATAGTGATCCACTTGGTGAATTGGGCCTATGTGAATATTCAAGCCCAAAGTATAGAGTGGATAATAAGTCAATACCAAAATAGTCCAATCTGGAGGCCTGCTCTGTTTTAACCAATGGCCCAAAGATTATCACTTTATCCAGACTCCAGATATGCAAACATGCACGAGGCAGGTTTCATTTACTAGGTTATGGGTCACTGTCACTTAGGACACAACTTAGTTGAAAAAACCCATTTTGTTTCGTTGTCGAGTCCAAAATATCATCAATAATCTTCGAATAAAAATGTTATCTGTAATTATTTTTGTGTAGTCATTATCTACTCAGATAATGTGATTGATTATATCATTTTTTTAATATAAAATAATTATTTTAACTAATTATAATAGAATATACAAAAAATACATAAAAATAACTGTATGTAATATAATTCTTTTTCGAATATCTTAAGTGTTGATAAGATTATTGTTCTAGGGGTTAAATTAGCATTCTAAAATCTAATCTCGAGATAAAACCAAAAATCAAACTAAGAGATAAGGCTAAAAAGAGATAAGGAAAGACACTTGCACTCTTAAAAAGAAAAAGACTCATACTCCTAAAATGAAAAAACTTCACAAGATAATTTGGACTCAATCACTCTAAAAAAATAAACCTCTATATAAAGAGTAGATCTTTCACAAATCTAACAAGCTTTCTCCATAGAAGTTCCCTAAGTCCAGGCTCACTACAACTTCTTTACGCTTAAACTAATTATTTCATTTTATTGTAAGATGTGTGAGACCATGAAAGATTGTGAAATCACTCATTATAATATATTTCATTCCCAAACTATCAATGGACTTAGGCATTATGTATAACCATTTAAATCTTTCTGTTTGTTTCTTTATTTGTTTTTATTTACTTGTTTATTATTTATTTTATGGATAGACGTGAAAAACACTATATCAAAACCTGAATTATCATCGTGTACCAGTGATAATTCATTCTTCCCTTTCTACCTATTTTGCGAATTTAGGCATTAACTAGAATTAATCCTTTTAATATATATAGGAAAACAATTTTATTCATTATTAATACTAAATATAATTTTAAGATGCATAACTAAGGTATTTTAAATCAAATAGCATAAGGTTCGATCTTCAAATAGAACTAGATTGAAATCCCCCACTCACTCTATTTAATAAATAAATAAATAAAAGGTTTTAAGACATGTAAATCTTATATAATTTTAACCTTTTATATTTGAGCACTGCGATACAGCAGCCCCACACCTAACACATCAGTGTAAAATAGAAGAGGGTAAAATAATAAATTTATATTTTTTAATAGTGTAAAAAAATGTGAGGTTGTTGTGTATATTTTCTGTTTATATTTTAGTTCTGAAAATATTATTTTTCTTTTATCTGTGCTATTTTTTTAGAATTATATTTTTGAAATTGATTTGAATTAAAAAGTGTGTATATTTTAATTTATTTGTTAAATTGTTATAGAATTTTTGTAAGGGGTTGCTCATAGGGAGATTTCTATGATCTTTTTCTTTTACGGAAGTCCGAGAGATTCAGAAAAACAAAAACCAAAAAACACAGAAAATCGGAAATTCCGATTCCAATTACGGCTACCTGGAAGCAAGACATTCAAAACCGCACGCCTCTGAAAAAGAAGACAGAAACGCAAAACAAATAAAATACCCATGTTGCAGGCCAATAATACTCCGAACCTGAACCTCAATCTTAACGACAAAACGATCTGCAGGGTTCCCCAATTCATGGACAGAATGGAATTCCAAGTTCATCAAGGCAACCGAATTTAAGATTTTGGGGTCAAGATCTGGCGGATCTCTGTCCTTGAATTGTGTATTATTCTGGGGCAGATGGAGGTCGAGGTGTCGCAATCCAAACCTTCGGCCAGTGGAAAATTCCGGAGAGAGGATTCGGCGGAGCATGATCAGGTCCGTGTGAAGAGGAAGAGCTTGCAGACCGTGCTCGAGCAGTGCCAGAGAGCTCTCGAATTGCTCAACACTACTAGCGGTGTCGACGACGACGACGACGACGAAGACGATATCGATTGCGTCGACGGTGCAAATTTCGATGAGGAGCAACGTGGCAAAAACTCGGGGTCCCTGCCAGGTGACCGAGAGGCCGATGAGGTAAGAAGCTTTCTTTTGGCGAATCCATGGTTTCCTTAGGGTTTTGAGTAGTTGTACGGATATGTAGTTGTTGCTGATAGCTCTGCTTTTGTTTGATTTTCATGGAAAAAAGAGAGTTATAAAAGGAAAAACGCGAGTAAAGCTTTAGGGAAATAAACTTTGAATCCCATGTGTTGTTTGGATTTTAGAGCTTTAGAATTGTTTTCCAAGCCGGGCCATAGTTGCAAGAGGCTGAGATTGCTGTGATTCTTCCGTAGCTGAAAATGGAGCATTAATTGTTTTCCGTTTTTCTTTCTAGAAGTGTTTAAAACAGTGAGTATACCTTATTCTGGAGCGAGTTTATTCAACATGGCATTATTTTCTATAGTTTCATGTTGGATGCCTCCATTGAAAAGCATTGTGTATATTTTCTAGAACTGGAAAATATTTTAAAAGAATAAATTTTAGACAAGTTTTCTAGATGAGCTTCTTCGTGTATATGGGTTGAATGTTCGGTAGTTATGAATATGCTACTCTTATTCATCAAAAAAAAAGTTATGAATATGCTACTGTTGGTTGCCGCTCAGATTGTTTTACAAGGAATGCTTGGTCCGAATTAACTTATTTTTCCATCAGAACGCTGAAGCGTTCTTGTTGATATAGAAAAAATGGGGTTTAAAATTTGGAGGCAGAGCCCATTGCCATCCTTATCGCTATTTTCATTGTGGATGATTTATACAATTTTATGACTTGTTAGAGTAACTATATGCTTACTTCCATATTTTAACTCCAGTCCTTTATATCGGGATGCAGTTGTGTGATCTTCTCAAGTCTAAAGTTGAATGCCCTGACTTCCTTGAAAAGCTAGAGTCTGCACAGGCAATAGTTCCACAAAATGTTTCTGGTATGCATGCAAAGATGGCCTCAATTTTTTTGATTTGTTGCCAAATTCACCGAATAATTTCTTCTTCGTTCTGAAGTTCAGGATTAATAAGAGCTGAAATTTTCTATCTTTATGGCTTGGGTGCTAAAACATTCATGTACTGTAGCAGAAGACGGCAGTTCTTGGGATATGATCAATGAAAATGATCTATGGGAAGGTGAAGGTATTGATTCAGAACAAGAAGATTACGTTCTTGTTAGGCAAGAAGATATAGTAGAGGGTATTGCATGCTTCATGGCCGCATATATATTGTCCCTAAAACAGACAAAGGTATGCTACATTTCCACTCTCTTAGTTTGGTTTTTATATTTTTAAGATCCAGCTTCCCCTAGTTCAATAGTTATTCTTATCGTTAAACTAGTATCCCACACTTGTATAACCATCTTTGACTCCAGTTGAACCTATCAAAAATCTTTTGACTCCAGTTGAATGGTGCTTTTTGCCCATTAATTGTTGAACCTTGATTAAAGCTTTTGTCTTTATATTCTGAACTGTCACAACTTGAATAAAATGGTCCATGCATGTCAACCATGAGTTATAAAAAGAAATTACAAAGAAAAAAGATTATGTTAATATTGCATTTGAAGATCAAATGTTAAAATAAATTGATGTTTATTTTGCAGGATTTGACCCCTAACCAACTCCAGGATGGTAAGCTTGAATGGCTCCGTTCTTAATCTATGCCTTTATTTATCTTCCTAATATCCAATGAAAAATCAAAGAAAAATAAGGTTCTTTAGTTATTCTCCGTTCTTTTCGCTCCAAATACTTTGTATACTTTGGTTGTAACAATTCTTATTGTTGGAGATGTGGGAATGGAGTTCTGACATCCTCCAAATCCTCTATTAGCTCTTAGCAAGACATTCTCAGTGAAAAAGAAAAAGGGAAAGCTTCGGAAGGCATGGGATGGAAGCAAAGTAATTTATAATGTGGCATCTTGGGGTGCTACTGCTATAGGGTAAGTTAACTCCTACCTAATTCTTGTTTATATGCATATCCTTCCTTCTTTATGTGATTTGTCTTTGGTTATGGTGTGGCAGCTAGCATGAAGCCCATTTTGTTGTGTGAAGGTTTCCTAACCAAGTTTGGAGAATCTAGTCTCCTGCATCTTGGTTGGATTTACCATGACGTGCTATCATATACTTGCCTTTTATTTGTTAAATTACCGATGTTAATCTTTTCTTTTTTCTTTTTAATTTTGTTTTTTCCCCCAACAGGATATACCAAAACCCTGTAATTCTAAGGGTTGCCACTAAAGCCTTCTGGACTTCTTGTCATGTAATATCAAAGATTTTATGATTTGCCTGTGCTGCATAGAGAAAGGTTCTGATGTTGCTGCTGTGTGGTGGGTGTGGCGGTCTGGTGTTTCCACAAATTGTGCAACATTAATGTGACATATTTCGTGACCACTAATTGATTTGTAATCTTGTAAATATCTTCTTTCCTTTCGAATCATTCCCAGATTGCAATTCAAATTATTTGGAAAATTCTCATTGTAATGGTTTTAGACGTTTTAGTCTTGTACATTTCCACTTTCTTAAATGTCCGCAGCTTAATCCATCTTAACTAACTAGGGCAATATGATTCTAAGTTAGTCCACAATGGTTAACACTTCAGAAGCGTCTGGTTGCTGACATTGTATCTCCTTCACACATTTCATTCCATCAATTCCCTTCGTTGGCGGGAGCTTTTTGTTGACGGCTTTTATGTGGAAGTTTTGTTATCGAGTGTTGCCCTTCTTTAGTACGATGGTAGTGATAGAACTTTGCAGGTAATGCGAACGCTCTGAGCAACTGATTCTTTTTATATGCGGAACGTGAGGTCATTTTGGATTTAGGTTCTTCTCAAGTTCATATTCGAATCTGAAGTTGTTTTTACAGCATCTATTTGAGCATTTCATTCTCTTTGAAAAATTAATGGTAAAGCTGAACTTTTTCAAGTAGTTTTCAAGGAACGAGGGTTTTTTTTTTTTATATTGAAGGATCAACTAGTCACTGTGTCTAGTTATTGACTTTTCTTTTCTGAGTATCTTTCCTTTATTTTGAAAGAGAGTATTCAATTTATGTAGTTTTTATGGCTTCTCCTAGAGTATTCAAGTTGGACAAGTTACGAATCAGAACTGAATAAGATTGTTGGTGGCGATTAATAAAGTAGCAGTCACGGTAGCTAACGCGCACTCATCAGAAAACTTACAAGACAGGGAGGGACTCTATTCTTTGGAGTAAGTAGAATGTCCGATGTTTGGTACTTATCTGGAGATTTGGCATATTCTAGCTTAAACCTAAAAGCAATATCATTTCACTGCCACCTAATTTCTTCTTCTAACCTTCTCATTTCTAGTACAGTTGATGCAGTAAAGCTATAGCATATGCTAAAGATATGGAAAATGATGCATCCATCCCGGTAAAAGTCACCGATTTTTTTTTCTTAATTGTTAAGGAAGCGTTTTTATAGAAGTTTTTGAATTTTTTTTCTTTTTAAAAATGTTTAAAGTGATTTAAAAAATGCTTGAAAAAATAATACACAAAATGCACTCCTCTTGGTGGCCCTAGCAGTAACCTAAAGATATATTTTCTTGCACAAGTTATATAGTTCTAACGAAAAAGGAAACCCACATTCGCCCAAGGGTAAGACATGCATGAGGAGGTGACGAGCTAACAATGCTCAAGGAAAAGGGCATCGTTCAGGCCTAGTCTAGTTGACAAGCCAAAAAATTTAGTAGCTTATGTAAAACTAAAACATAGTAAATCAAAATTGAAGGCAAAGCCACAATTGCTATATATGGAGATTATATTTCAAGGAAAAAAAGGTGAGAATTTAATATGAAAACACGAATAGGCAAAAAGGGAACCCTCTAAAAAGAGAGCAGGCTAAGGGTTCCGGAGCAGCTGAGTTGCTTGCTCCCTTTACAAAATTAGCAAACTCAGCCGTTTTGGGACTATACATGGACCAGAATGACTCATCCCTCCATCATGTTTCAGCGGGCCAATGGGATCATATCTCAACATCTTGCATCTCCTCGATTATTTGAGCCCCTGTTCTTTGTGATATGACATGCCTTACCATTATTTACATGCATGATGATGGGATTAATAGTAATACGTGTTGTCCTTGGGATTGGGAGCATCCTTACAAAGAATTGAACGGACTTCCATGATAGATCTAGGTGGTTCCAGGTCTTTCTCCTGAACTGTATTTCCAAGCAGCTGCTGAGTCTGTGAGGCAAAGGTATCGTCCAGAATCTGCAGGTTATTGAAATTTCAGATGACAGAAGGGAAAATACAGGAAGAACGCAAATGCACAACAAGAAAACCTCTGCTAACTGTCATGACATCAGAAAGGTGACGAAATGATCTACCTGAAGCTTTTTGTGCTCCAATGTAGACTATGGTAAACCTTGTATATGTAAATTAGGAAGTAATATTCTTCGTGACAACAAAAGCTAACATGGCCAGGGGAAAAAATACAAGGGAACATAAATCATGCAGGATTTAATAGTTAAAAGGACCCCGTGCAGAATTTGTTATGCTGAACTATCGAGTACGAATGATTCCAAACACTTGAAGTATTTATCTACCTACACCTAGGATACTGAAAAGTTTTGTCATATACATCATTAGAACCACCTGATCCAGCTTATTTTCAGTCACACGTAAACTCCCCACATTTACCAAATGGTCAAAGCTATAGTGGATTAAACAGCTTAAATAATATAATCTGATAAAGTATTTTGGAAGGAAAACACATTATTATTGGTCAAGGGACCTATAGTGCCCATTAAAGGAAACAGCATTCTTCTTATTATTTTTTTTTAAACTAAAAGAAACAGTATGACTTAAGGTTTTGATTACGCCCAATTGCCAGTATAGCCTTTGTGCTATTCATCCAAAGGGAAAAACAAAAAGTTGCAATGCTATTACTTACAGAAACTGCAATCCGTGAACCTTTATACCACGACCTATTCTCTTTCCTGTTCTCCAAGAAACTTAGAACATCCTGTGACAGAGGAAATTCAACATAATATGTACAGAAGATTAGAATCAAATCCAAACCTCGAATGTAGTATGTTACTAAGATACAGGTGCAATGAATTTGCCTGCCCCAGCCGGTCCCAGTAACCTCGACAGAGTGCAATGAAAACATGAGTCTCAAAGATGGTATGGAGGTGATTTATTGTATCTGTCAACTGCTCTTTCAGAGGCTGCATTCTACCCAGCACATCAGATTCCACCACAGTCTCCTTTGAGTCTTGAAGAATCTTTTTCAGTTTTGTAGCATTCTGTAACTTTGTCTGGTGCAACAAAAAAAAAGGAAGCATATCAAACACCGTGACAAAATACTTGCCTAATTTAAATTTTCAAGCAAGAAAATTTAATTTGAATTAAAGTGGGAAAATCCTTGGCTGCTGCATATATATTGTCTAAGCATGTCATCAAAGATATTTCATTTATCATAAAAAGGACACATCTATCTTTCGTACCAGAATTGTATTATCTGTTTCAGAATATATATATATATATATATATATATATATATTATCTTAATTCATACACTACTATCAAACTATGTAAAATTCAAACAAATAATATGTGATTTGAGGATGACACCCACATTCTCTACAAGTTTCTCCACAACTGCTTGCAAATAATTTCTGAACTTGGCTCTCAGCATCACTGTTACTTCACTGAGATGCTCTCCAGGAACTGAATTTTCACCATTAGGGATGCAAGAACCCCATGACCTGAACTGAGCTTCTATCTTGGGACGCAAGATATCAATCACCCTCTTCATGGAATTCAGTAAAATCCCCAGCTGCGAAGCAACACAAGATTCAAACCAAAAGAATATATACCTAGTCAAAGGAACCTTACAAGTATGAGAAATTACAACTGACCTCATCAGGAACCATATAGGGGCAAACAGAACGTTTGGCAAGTTTCTGGACATACTTGAGGCCAAATTTCTTGGGTGCCAAATGCTCCTTCACTGGTGACAAGACATCTGCATATTGCTTGTCTAAAGCTTCCACTATTGCCTTTTCAACATCCGCAATAGCCTATTGTGGATAATAGTCCAAAAAAAGAAATCAAACATGTTCAGTATCTGATTTTTGTAATTTCAAGCCAGCCTTTCAAGTTCCAATTCTACATAAAAGCAACTGTTCAAAACGAGAAGAGTCTAGATAGGCCATTAACCTTGTTTTTGGCACCAACCTCTCTAATCACTTCAAATTAAGCCTAGGAATACTATTAATAACTTGACCAGATCGTGATAATTTTAAAAAACACCACAAAAGGTTATATATAGAAAAAGGATGGTGATTGGTGATGCTAGAAACCAAATAAGATAATAAAGATTGATAGATAAGCAACCCATCTGGACGTACCTTTTCCAAGCCAAAAATATATTCTGGCCATCGGCAAATGATGATCTCATAGTCGCTTAATGTTTCTTTCAGTCGGTCATACATGTCATCAACAAAAGGAGTAGTAGAATGCTGTGTTCGAACTCCCGACCATTTTACCTGCAAGTACATCAACTCTCAGAACACCTTTATATGACACAGATTATAAAGTACAACTTGCAATGTGCAATAACTTCAGATTCAAGAATTTTCCCAAAGAATCAACACTCAAAATGGTCTATCGACATGCTGATATTAACCCCACACCACGCCAACAAAAAAATTTCATCTGAACAAACACTATTCTGCTGCAAAAGAACCAAACAGATTTGGCAAACATAAGGGAAGAATGACTTATAGTAATACCAGTAACATGTGTACCTTATCTAATCTGCATGACTCGAGCAAAGAGAGACGCTTATCTCGTATCCATACCATAATATACAAGTGAAACAATTCTTTCGCATCCACTCCACCTTTGATAGGGCTGAGCAATAACATAAAATAGGGTTGGGAGTCTGGGACAACACGTAATAACTCCTATGAAAGTATGCATTTTTTTCCCAGCTCTTCCTGAGCCATTAATCTTAAGCAGAAGAGATAACATTACCTAATGTTCCAGCTGGCAAGGTCCCTTTGAAAATCTGCCGTAGCAATAACTAGTTCGGCCACAGGAGGTGAAGGGCCTGTTGGGGGGCAAGCAATGAGGAAAGCACGCAATCTGTTGCAAAGCTCTGTGCTGTAGATGGATGAAGACAGATTTGGAAGGTCTACAAAACTGCACAAGAAATTCAAAATTTTAGAAACCTACTCGTTTGAGTGAGTTCCGAAATCATAATAATCAACATATCCTACTCAATTCAAAAACTCTATAAAATTAAAAATACAAGGAACATAAGAAGAAAATTATATAAATAAAGCAATAAAGCAATAAAGTATTGAATTATGTTTATTTTAAGATTAGAAGGTAAAAATTCAGGACGAAGTATCAATTATTTGCTTCCTTCCATGGTTCATGTTGCTGAGAATTTGTATATGTTCCAATTAAATTTCTGCACATCACGAAAAAGATAATTTATGCACACCATAATGCTTGTTACAATATCGTTGTACAACCACACAACTTCTCTCATAGTGAAAAAGACAACTCATCTGACTTTCTGTGAGATTAGAGTTATATGAATTCACAAATCAACTGTTTTAATAACTCACAGTACTGAGCATTCATACGACAGCCTGAGGAGCATACCTGGGAAGTATATGTTGATTATGAATCTGAATATCAGTAAAAATTTCATTTCTAATGTTCATGCACAGTGATATCATCTTCTGGTATGCAGTAGAAATAGTAACAGTGTCCATCAAACTGCCTTCACTACTGTTGGAAACATATTCATCTGTCTCCGTCAAGTGCCTTCTTGATCTCTTCTTTGCTGCAACCTGGGAGACCCTAACGCTGATTAAACAGATAATTGTACAACTCAAGTAAGCATCATAAAGAAAATTTTCTGCCAGTATCTCAAACCTGAAAATAATGGCATAAAGCAGTCTGCGCCTCGGGAGACAAGATGTCGTGAAGAATCGTATATAATTTAACAGCTGGTTCCAGGGCAGGTGCTGCAAGCCCAGTTGCAGACTTGAAAATCTCCATGATACCCGAAGGCAAGGACTCATCAAGCGACTTGTAGTTCTCAAAAACTAAAGCAAGTATCTGTTCAATTTGGTCCTTAGTTTCTCCTAGAATTCGATTCTGATAAAGCAATCACAATTTATTCAAATTTGTTTTAGAGCCTGCAGAATCCATCAAAGTACTATAGACAAAAAAAAAAAGACAATATAATACAAAAGCAACCATAAAAAATACATTGTAACCAAAGTAAAACAATAACAAGAAGAACATTAGATCAGTACGAAAGAAATTATATGCTTCAAACTGGAAAGTTAGATTTGTACCTCTTGATGACTCAATGTGTTTTTGCTATGGCCTTTCATTACAACTGGCATTAACAAGTCATAAACCAAGGTGAGGCAGTCAGCTGTTGGCGTGGCAACGTCCATTACATAAGAGAGGTATCTATTGACATCACAGATTGAAACATCAACCTAGAGTAAAAAGCCTAAGATGAAAAACTGGTTTGATGACTTATCATATTAGATGGTCTAGTGATTTCAACATCAAGAAGCAATTAAATTTAACACCCAATTACCTCAACTTGGTGTACACATCAGACACTCCATAGTACGAGGCAAACTCTGTTAAGAGCCACTTCCATGGACCATGCAACAATAGGTTTCTTTGTTGAAAATGCTGAACCTTCATAGCAACCTCTAAAACTAGATCATAAGCAACCGTTTCTGCAACAGAGCCACACTGGGACCAAAGGAGTAGCACATATATCATTTAGATATTCACAATCCATGATATAATATGGAGAATAAGCTTTCAATATGAATTAAAAAAATTGTCTCGACAATGATGTGACAGAAAATTTGAAAAATAGTACAGCTACTTTCTAGTCAAAGGATTCTAACAATACTCTTATTTAAGGCATATTCCACCGTTCCAGAAGCCAAGTTAAACTCCACTGTTACTGACCATTAATTGTAAACTACTCACTCCTCCATAATATCCAAATTATAGGAAGGAAACGCCAACATTTTTTTTAACTTCTAACAGAACTTGCAATGGTCAACTATATTGACAATCTTGTGCCATGACTAGAAATTAGATCAAAATGATTTAAGATTTGGGGGTGCTTCAAATCAATAAATATCTGGTGACTATTCAGATACGAGGCCACAGCTTATGAGCAACTCTTAATATTGGGAAAACATCTGAAGACTAGTCCAGTGTAAGTCACTAACCTTTGGATGACTATTATCATCTGAACTAGTTGAGTAGTTTATATACAGCTGTATCTTGCCAACAAGTTCATGTTCAGGCTCATGGTAAATAGACCACCAGCGTAGCCTGTCAGCCTGTGGTCAACTTTAATTTTAGCATTCTACCAGAACATAATTTAAGCTTGAAGCTAATGTTGGGGCCAAAAAACATTACTGGGTCATCAGCAATAGTAGCCAATTGAACGAGGACACGACCAAACTGCTTTCCCTTGGAATCCTGGACTTCAAGTAGCAGATCATCTCCTATACTATCTGGAAAGCTGTAGAGTCATCAGCATCATTCTCAAGCAATCTTAGAAGTACATAGAACAAAAGCGGGAGCCAGGAAGAGAACATACAATACATGTGTATCACCAGCTCCAGGTTGCATTCGGATTGCATCCTCTTCAGGTAAACTTTTCAGCCTTATTAGACAAGAGTATGTTTCTGATGGCATTTGGAGGTAAAGAGGAAAAACCTTTAGTAATCGAGAAAAAAAAATGAAAAAAGAATGGACCGGGGAGCATATTGTGCAGTATTATGAGTATAAGGTCAGAACATCACAATGAAAGTAAATATGTCATTCACAGCTCCAATCATGGGCAATTCATAGCAATTTTGAGATGGAGAGCAAAATTGTTGTTTTTTCTCTTTAGTCCAAGGAGAACTAAAGCATGCAATTTATTTTGCATGCTCCACATCCTTATATTGTGTTTCCTTTTCTTTATATTTTATGATTAAGAATCTTATATTGTGTTTTCATAACATTAATACGTTTTCCTTCCTTTCATGGAATACAACTCATTAGAAAAGAACAGTATAAATCAGCAGCTAATTCAACTTGGATGACAAATTAATAAAGAATAGAGTTTGCAACTTTTGCATACCTTGCACCGCTTCATATGACAATGGGCTGTTGCGTAAAGTTGTTACAACATTTTTGAGGAGTTTGGACACCTGTTTAATATACTGTGTTCCAGCTTGCACATATGCCAAGCTCTGACGTGAAAAAGAACCATTTGCAGGAAGTCGTGGTGCAACACGAATCTTTCTTAAAGCTTGCCATCCAGAACAAAGTTTTGACTGAAAATTGGAGAAGTGATATTGAATGGACTCCAATCTAATTGCTGGTGGCCTAAAAGATGATATACTACATCCAGTAGGTGGGTCCAAGGCCATCTTCACTTTACGCACTGCACAATCAGCAAGATTTTAGAAGAGCCTGCATGCTAACCACTTGAACAATGAGAGTGCCAGAGCTTAGGTGAAAAAACCTACCTTGCACCCTCATCTTGCCAATAATTTTCTTTGGCTTTGCAGCAACCCCCTCGCTGACAAGCTCTGAAGTGTGCTTCACCAATAGTTCATCTTCTGATTGCAATAGCACTTTGCGTAATCTACAATTATATTATTTTAAGAAGTATAAGCTTAAAAGTCGAAAAAATACTAAGAAATGTTGTATGTTATGCAGTATTCACTCAGAGGATGTTGCCACAATCTGCATAACATACAGAACCTTTCAATTGATAGTAATTGTACTAAACATGCGGTTGGATGTAGCATATAAATATAAGCTTTATTGGAATCCCATAAACTTTGAGGTTCCGATTTTAACTTCTTATAGATCGTAATCTGAAAGCCATTCTAATATCTCAGTTATAGAATTCACAGGTTCTATAGACTATTTCTAGGTTAATTTAATTTTAGAGTGACTTTAATGTTCAATTGCAGTGAGAAAAATAGCAGAAGAACATGTCCGGATTATATAAATATCAATACTCTGGAAACCTTTTACAGTGTAAGGGCATGTATGGATTCTAATCCCATAGAGGGTCAAGGATTTAAGAGAAATAATATTTGCAGTCCTAGAGTGTGCAAGCCTTGCGTATTCTTTTTGAAAAAAGTAGATAAATATGGGACCCGTATGAAAAAATCATTTTTGTAATATTGGATCCCAATTTTTTCAAAAGGAGTATGTGGGGATGGCATATCCTAGAACTATATGTAGCATTACTCGGGATTTAATAAGGAAGTTAATAGGGAAAATAGTCAGGAGTAACTTAGGGTTGAGATGAAAATACTAGCTCAAGAATGGAGCAATTAATGGTGAGGAAAGCATGGTTGCATGGAGCAAACTTGAAAATCAAAACCAGATATGAGAGGGCAATACAATTAAGCATCACCCAATTACTTTGATTCAGCAATTTCAAATATGTATTTTCTGGAAAGTACAGTGTACTGACTTGTAAAATAAAAAGTACTCTAATTGGACTTTGGATTTATGAGGAGAAAATGGCCAAGGTGAGGGTGTTAAGATTCCTAATTAAAGTTATACTACTAATCTGCCAATAAGAAATTGTATTTTTTTGTAAGTACCAATAATAAGTGCAACTATCTTGGCGCAGTCACAAGCAAGAAGAGCCAAGGTGCTGAGGACAGTGATGAAAATACCCATGTTAACAAACAGAAATCCAAAATATTAGTTCCTTATGTGATGAAGCGGTAAAGCTAGATTCTTGTTTTCCACAAACATATAGGATATGGCTTATTACAGATACTGGGCATGTAATTTGTTCTCCTCCACCATCTATGCCAACTGGTTTTTCCATTTCAGCTCAACAAAGCTATACATCTGGTGGCTGTTTGTCACATGTGAGGTGCAAGGTCTAACCAGCTTGTCTCACAAGATTTTTAGGGCTAAAAATAGTCTTCATTTATATACGAAATATTTCCTCCAGTATGGAATTCTAGACACTGACATGAAACCAGAATAGCAACCCTTTAAGTTGTAATTTTCCCTACGCCTTATTTCCATTTCCAGAATATCATAAAGAAAAAAACAAAAATAGAAAGAAAAAAGGGCATGAGTTGGTGGCATTATAAGTCGACAATAGAAGATAGTGAGCCCACCCAAAAGCATCACGTAGTAGAGCACATTCACTTTCCAAGAACATTGGAGCTTCCATGCACTCCATTGCCCAGGAATGAAGACAAAGTCGCACGCATGCATCATATGCAATCACAGCATGCCACGGCCCTAGAGCACTGAATTTGATTTACAAATCAAATAAGAACAGTTAATGAAAATAATTATAAAAGCTCTGGGTTTATAATCAACACCATCAATAATTGCAGTGTTGGTAAGAGATACCTTGCATGAAATGTTGGGAGGCGAGCTGGATATGAACCTGAGGATGCACCGGCTTCAGAATTGGTTGTAGTTCTATCAACAGATAACATAACAAAACTAGTTATAGTTTATCACAAAAACTCAAGTGTTCATGTGTTAAAGCTTGCAAAGAAGTACAATGTGCATGGCTAATGTATATTCCAGAAACACATTTGCAAATGGCTTCTAACAAATAAAAACCATTAAAGGATCACACGAACCTCACAAAATGTTCAGGATTCCTATTTCCAGTGTCATTCTCCACCTTAACACTAGGTGTGGTTTCTAATGTATTCCAATTATTTTTGGTTGATACTGGACTTCTCACAGCACCTTGCTTAATTTCTTGTGTGGAACCACAAAAAGGAGGTGCACTGGGAATGTCATCGTCATCATCATCAGAGAACTTCTCATCCTGCAGGTTTCTCGAATGCAAATTCTGCAAGATGGACAAATTTTGCAAAGACGGTAAAAAAGATTCAATTGATGGTAAGTATGCAAACGCCGAAAATGCAAAGAGGGCAAAGTTTTTTTGATAGGAAAAAGTTGAAAAAGAAAAGCAAAGAACACAAAATTAACAGATAGTTTGCATATATCATACGCTAACATAAAACCTTGAAAATTCCAGACATTCCAGCACAGATACATGCTAAAATACAACCTTGAAGATATACAAGAGACATTGATAGTCAAATAAGGCAAAAAATTTAACATAATAGAGGGTAAATTGACGTGTGATCCACCTAAGCACTGTTCAAAAGAGTCAAAAGCAGGGCTACTTGAGGATAACTTTTTGGTCCCCCCACCCCCACCCCACTAACCAATGAACTACGTTTTAGGCCTACAGCTGTAGAGCTAGAGCCCCTCCACGATTGAACTTATCATTTTTCGTGGGGTGGGGGGAATCCTCCACTATAGAGTACATCCAGTAAATGGCCCCAGGATACACATGTAAATTATTGCTTGCCTGAGCATGGGTGCATAATTCAGGAATCAAGAGTTTTTCTTTCTAGCTTAAAAAATTTAATGGACCAGGTTGTCCTGATAAGCTGTAATAACAGCATTCATCAGGTCACAGTGACATATACTGTACACAAAATCGCTCTACTCCCTTCTTACACACACCCCAACAAGGACTCATAAGGTCATCCAACCCAGAGTTGTAGTAGCACAATCAAAACAATGCTCAAAGTTGGAAATGTTTCTCATAGCAAATCAGAAGGCTTCATCAAATAATCAATCTTAGTTATCTTCATTGGTTAAAAGTAGCCAATGTTGAAATATGGCAATGACCTCCAGCTAGAATGTCACCATTTCTGCCACCAAATTCGTTACTCGCTATCCCAAAAAAACTGAGTTGCAATTTTCATAACGTCTAAAACCCCTCAAATCAAAACAGAAAGGGAGAAAAAGGTACAAGAAAAGTGGAACCGAATAAATCTATAACATTAAGGACTAATTCCTTGAAGAGTTTGATGAGGGTTAAATCTTTAGAGATTTAACGAGGGAGTTTGAAGACCAGGACAGAGCCAAAAACCTAGCATTATAATTTCCTTAAAAGCTTTCAGACACATTAAATCTAGTTCTTCTTTCAAGGACTTTGAAAAGCAAGCAGGTCATTCAGTAAGTTGAATATGCCTGAAATTATTTTCCAGAAAATAATATGCCTCAAATTATTGAAATTGATGCAAGCTTGTAGCTGTTTCTACAATGATAATTGACACTGAATAAGACAAACTGAAGGGAGCTGGGGGGAAGTAAAGACCATGTATAATACGTTTCAATTAAATTTTGACAGATTAGTTCTTAAGATGTGAACTTTTAAAACACAATACCCTGCTCAATATTCCTAATACAACATTTGGGAAAAAATCTCCACACTTTAAGCAATATATCTTTGCCGAGAATCTAAGTAGCATAACCAACTTAAGGAACAAGCAACTGATAGAAACTGATAAGGAAAACGATTTAAGATCACCTTACTATGTCTAAATTTGGAATTATATTCTCTACAACTAAATTGTAAACGCAACATCCACACAATCATTTATAATGCAACACAAATTATAGTGAACCATACACTTGAATTATTACAAACCTTTTTGGCGGCACTTGCCATATTCACCAGTGGTGGCACACTTGAAGTATATCCCTCCGAAGCGTAAGCTCTAGTGTGAGGCACTGCACCATTGATGCTTCCCACTTGCGTAGTAGAAAACTCCGAGCTAGCAGCAGAATCTGATGACTCATCCTCTGTATACCCATGCTTCCCAACAGGGTGCCTCCCATTTCCCCTCACCAACCTCTCCGCCACGTGCCCTTGTCTGCCTGCCACCGTTTCCATAGACGAACCGACATCAGAGTACATATAATCACTAGCATAATGTGGTGGCCTCTGCGCTGGGTTCCCGTATCTATGAGCAGTAGTACCACTGGGAATCCTTTCGTCTCGTGGTGACGAATCCAAGGAATATCTACCCCCATAAACCTCCTCTGAATCAGTACTCATGTCATTGTCAGAGTGAGACCCACTTTCGTCTACATCACCCGGTATCGTTCTAGATACGGGGATGGCATTTGAGGGCAAATGCCCACTTCTGAACATTGCCGGTGGAGGCAATCCAAATCCCCTGCCGCCGCCACTGTGAATGTTGGTAATGGGATCTATCCGAGGTCTCAAATTCGAATTGGAGAATGGGACGTCCTTCTGGTTAGAAACAGAACCCAGAAATTTATAAGTTCTCTCTTTAAAAAAACAAATGATTTTGGGAAAAAAATGCAAGCAACTTAACACAGACCCAGATCCTACACGCAATGAGCAAGCAAAATTCACAACAACGACTCCAAAAGAGAGAGAGTATCAAATGCAAGAGGAAAGGAGTTAGTTAAGCCGACCTCCTTAACCCATCGAAGCGCATTTTTATCAAGACCTTCTGTGAACATAATTGCCAAGGACTCTGTCTTCTTCACCTGCGCCCAAAACCAAATGTCGGCTACATTTTATGTTCAAGAAAAATTAAGAAACAAGCAAACAACTCAGATGCCAATCATATAGATAACATAGTCCTCAACAACAAGAGGAATCCACTTACGAATCCAGCTTTTTTCTCGGTTTCACTGCTGAAGGAGTTCAACAAACAGTAACGCCAAAAGGAAGAAAAAGATTTAACAAGAGGGACAATGGAGATCAAGTTAGGATATTTAACAAGAGGGTGCGAGATTTGAGAAATCGAAAAGGATTTTGCTTAGCCCAGAAGCTTTGCTTACTCAGCTGTGAGAGAAAAGGTAAGAAAACCACAGAACTGCAAATGTAGGTGGGTTTTTATGTCACAGAACTTTCTTTTCATGTATTATTTTTTTCTCCTTTGTTTTTGTTGTAGACTTGTAGTACGTTTTTGGGAGATTCCTCGTTACTCAATTTAAAATAAAAATCCTACGAGGATGTCGGTCAAAACGCCGTCGCATCATCGAAGACACAGACGTCCTTCTTCAAGACACTAGGAACAAATGTACAACTAATTACGTAGTCAAGATCAAAATGTAAAGGAAAATGAATTTGCGAAATAGACGGGAAAATAAAGCGGCACGTAGGTGAGAGAGTGAGGGCACGTAAAAAGTAACGGGTAGATGACGTGGAAAAGAGGAGCTCCTGTTCTGTCCTTATTATTTAACTAATATAAATTTTGAAAACGTTAAATTATATGAGAAATATTATATACAGTTATTTTTATGTATTTTTTTCGTGCTCTACTGATATGATTAGTTGGATTAATTTTTTTTTAATATCTAATCAATTATATCATTAAAGTGTACAAAAAAATACACAAAAATAACTGCACATAAAATTTTTGAAATTATATATAAGCCGAACGTCGTAGGGGGAACGTTTTTTTTTTTTTTCCTCTCTCTTTTAATACCCGCTTACGACACTTGCAAAATAACAATAAATTAGACCCAACAGGCACATGGAGTGGCGGGTCTCGACTCTCCATCGGTACATACTTTTCACTTTTCTTTAGCAGTGCCAGCGTGTGACGTGTTGCTCGCTCGTCCCTGACTCGCTTCTATTTATGTGAAATACCCAAATTGTCCATCATGAACGTGATTTCCGCCGATTTGGATGAATGAAGCTTCTACTACTTCATGACGACGGTGGGCGACAAATAACATGCGCAAGAAGAAAAGGACAATAATTTGGAGTCAGAAAACATTAGAGCATGCCATCCACAGCTGGAGAGCTCATGCAGAGGAAGGGGCAATTAGCACAAGAAAAGAAAATTATTATCCACGTCATCAAATGCGGACAGACTTCGTTGCCTACCTTAATTGATAGTTACAAACCAAATGAAGAAAGGCAAAGCAGAGAAAGTGACTTCCAATTGTACCGCCCATGTCCCTTGAATAATGTTCCATAATTCGGTCTACTTCAGTATGTCCTGTCAAAAGGGTCCAGCTTTTTTTGTTCATCCAAATTTTCTTTCGGTTGTGGTGTAATAATCATGTGCTGCGGGGCACATGAAAATGATCGACAGCACCGATTGAACTTCTAGACAATGGGTGCAGGAAAGTTGGTTTTGGCACTTGGCAATACCACAACTTCAAAATCCAATAAAACCCAACATTCTTGGACGTCATCTTTGGCAAATTATCCCATGCTTTGTTTACATCTCAAATGACAATGACTCTTTATTTCCGAATTATTTCGATGGAAAATCCCTTAATGTCAATAATGCGCAATACAACAGGAACAAAACCAACTTATTTTTGTGTAATTCGATTCTGAACCCAACACAACTGAAATAGGCCACAACAATCTTTGTCCGTCCGTAACTTAAGCATACAACTCATCAACATTACACTCCCCAAGGAAAACTTTGATGCTACGCGGTGAACCACAGCTGCCTTCAGCAATAAGGGCTCTATCATTGGCAGCCATATGAGCAATAATCTTGTAGATCATTTCAATCTGACAAAGATAGACAGAAAAATAGTTAGCAAAGCCTTTAGTAGTTGGTAAGATTGTTTCTAAAGGGGGAGTTGCAAGGCAGCGTGGTGCATTTACATCTTCAGGAGCGTGGCAACGGTCAGCAACTTCATCCAGAGTCAACGGTTCTACAGGCTCTTTACAACTGGAAACACAGAAAAACATTGATGGTACTGTCAGTGACAAATAACCAACAGTGAGTTATGCACGTGTTACTTGCAAAGAGAGTTACCGACCACTCCAATGGTCAGATTGCTAGTCACATGGGAAATTAAGTCCCTTGGTTTCGTTCAGGTTTTAGTTGGAATCAACCTATCATTTTACAGGCCACACCAGACTCTTGGGTTTTGATTGCAAACTTGTAATCCTTATTCTTTTCATAAATTTCCAACATTCAGTGACTCTGGCCTAAAGAAACCATCCTTAATTTTTTTTTTCTTTTAATATATATATATTTGGATATTTGCCTAACACTTTGCTGCAAGCTTTCTTTTTGAAGAATGAACTCCATTATTTTGCTCATCCCGTAAATAGGATTTATATAGGACTTCCCGTTTCAAAACTGATATCAAAATATCAAAAAAGATGAAAATAGAAGTAACAATAAAGACCTAGATAGCATGAAGATTTAATGTTGTACCTAGCCTCATTGAGTACTGACAAAACACGCTTCTGAAGGGCTAATACTTCTCCCGCTGCCTTTTTCCCGGCTTCCACACCTGAGATAATAATTAAAAGCAAGCAGACAATACATGTTAGTGCCAAAAGGCATAAAACACCCACAACGACATTCCAATTCTCACTTCCAGACCAAAAGCTTCTATAACAGGCAAAAGCAGATATATTTACCAGGTTGATGGTATGCATTAATGTTCACAAGTGAAGCATATATCCCAACTGCTCGCTCATAAAGGGCTATAAGCGCACCCACAGATCTAGGTGTCACTTCTTGTACAGTGACTGTAACGGATTCACGGTCATTAGCATACAATGCTGACCTAGTCCCCTGTATCAAATTTAATCAGAAATCTCGGTTTAATAGGAAGATAAAAGTAACAGGGCTTCATCAGCTAAACCAACAAAAGTGAAATTTTATCTCCAGATTGGTGCCATATGGGAGTGTTAAAAAACTGGCTGTGTAATAAATCTAACCTGTAGCATGCCAAAGAGGTAGTCACCACATGTGACACCTGGTTCAAGCTCCCAATCATGACCAGGGGGTCTATCACGAAGCACCTCAATGAACGTTGCAAAGAAATTGTGCACACCGTCTCTCAGCTGTTGAATGTAACTGAAGAAAAGAACCGTGAATCAGGAATAAGCATAGTTTACATCCTGGGACATATCATATAACCTTAAAACCCAAAACCAAAAACTTACGCATGCTGATCTGTGCTCCCTTTATTCCCATAGACAGTAAGCCCTTGATTCACCTGTGACATAAAAAACTCATCTTTTTTCCAATCACACTACAATTTAACATCTTGACAAGACTGAAACATCTTAGTACTCCAAGTATTTAACTCAGAAAAGACCAAATTGTGATGTAAAGAGGTCCTCTAAATTCAGTTGCCCCAAGAACTCATGCTAAATTTGATGCAAGTTGAGTCATCAAGTCTATACATACACGATAAAATGGCTCCAGGAAAACAAGCGTAGACATACATTATGAAAAGGAAACTTGCTAGATGGAATCAGATCCACTCATAGATGCCCCACTGTTATGGTCCTGAGGGTTAAAGGTTTAATCAAATGAGTACTACTAGGTAGAAGCCCCAAATAGACAAAAGCCATACAGGCCTTTTGTAAAAATGTGGGCCCACTAAAAAAGAAGAGTCTTTTTACACTTTTTCCTGGTGGGGTCCCCTTTTTTACAAATGGCCTAAGCAAGGCTTGTCTATTGGGGTTTGTACAAATCATTTCTCTAACCAAATTAGTATCCAACAGTCATAGGGCTTTTGGAACAATAGTTGGATCTTTAACAATTGGTATCAGAGCAAGGACCACGTCACAAGTTCAAGACATGGAGAAGGTGACCTAATGGCTGGATTAAAATGCCTTGGTACCATGTATAGGCATAGTGCTAAGTCATTGAATACTAGTAGATGAGTGAAGTCGCCAAAAGGGAAAAGGCTACCACCAGGTCAATGTCGATAGAGTGGGCTGCCGTGGACGTCGCATTTGGAAGCATGGTGGAATGTTATGATCTTAAGGGTTAAAGATTTAACTAAATTAATATCCAACAGTCATAGGGCTTTTGGATCAAATGTTGGGTCTTTAATACTCACCAAGAAGGAAACAACAATATTTCAATTTAACTAAGTAGTATGGCCAATGAACTTCAATTGATCTTCAACTTTTTACACCTCAGCAAAGTTACAGAAACAAAAGCCAGTTTCTCAAATTTGTAGCACATACCCTATTACCATCCAAGTCAAACTCCTTCCCAAGAGATTCCATGACCAGCTGCTGCAAATATCGACTAAATAACAATAGGCTGTCTTTGTAAGGAAGAACAACCATATCCTAAGGACCAAAAATAAAATAAAATAAAGAGAGAGAAGCAAAATTAATATAAGAGAAGCTGAAATTCACATAATTCTTTTTTTGATCAGTTGAAATTTAACACAATTCAAGTATTAAATAACTCTTAATAAAGTATTAAATACCTTTGATCCTATCCCATCAGAAGCCCAATACCAGCATAAAGCTAGCAATGCTGCAGGATTATTCCTGACCTAAAGCAAAGAAATCAACCAAAAGGGTTATCATATTTCCTCCTTCCTTTTTGGGGGAGGGGGCCAGTTGAAGGAACAATATCACAATTTTTTTCTAAAAAACCAAGGACTATATCTTGCCAGCATTTCACCATTATGCAATTTTGTCTCAAGGGAAGCGAGAGATCAACACATCTACCGTAATGGAGATTCAAACGTCTAAAAAAAAGGCTAAATATAATTCCAGTAAACAAGAACAAAAGCAGATTTATTAATTATTGAAACTAATAGAATACAGATCTTTGAATAGGAGAATGCTATTGGTGAATATTTAATGCTTTCTTATCAATAACAATGAAGAAATTTAATTCGACAGCAGGCCATGTCAGTTGATGACTTGTGTTGCACAGACTTAATCATGGAGAAAACAGCCTCGCCACTGTTGCAAAAGGCACCTCTTCCCCTCTCCAGGGCAAAGCCTAATGTTCAACCTATGGAAGGATGGGATTGGGAACCAAAACAAGTACACCATCCCACTTTTTTTTGTGCAGCTATATTCGCCCTTGAAAATAAATATGAAGCCTTAAAGGGAAAAAATGAAGATGATACTTGAAAAGCATTAATCACACTTCCAGAAACTCCCTTACAGCCCCTTACGTCAAACAACAGGGTAGGCAGTGGGAGTCCAGGACTCATATACCAAGCAAAATGTCCACTTAAATAATGACCTATCAAATAATGAACTAGAAAGTTCCTTATCCTCACTAAACAACAGCAGTACCAAAACATGATCATGAGTTACCAGGCCAAATTCTTACCACCCTGATTCTATTTGCTTCATCCATTAATGATGCTCCAGCAAGCATTTCTCTTATGTCAATTCCCTGAATTGTGGATAGCATATAAATAACCAGACAACATAAATGATGATAAAATCAAATTCTGAATTCAATAGCCTGTAACCTGAAGTGCTGCTGGAAGCAGACCAACTGCGGACATTTCAGATGTTCTACCACCCACCCAGTCAAACATAGGGAATCTAGCTAACCAGCCCTCAATTCTTGCAGTTTTGTCTAACAATGAATTTTCTTGTGTTACAGCAACACCCTGAAAAAGAATATATTTTTTTTAACTCGTGATTGTTAGCGCAAGAGATTCCTAGCACAGACAATGTACATCACTGCATCGCATTAGTATTGGAAGTAAACAGGTGAAACTTCTTCATGCATGACCATACTGGTCAGTTTAAAACAAGATAAATTAGAATGTGAACCAAGATAATATGTAAGTGCGAGTATTTCCACTAAGATACATATACTTTAATATACATGACTGGCTAGTGTTAAAAGCCTTGCAAGTTCCTATTTTCCAACTCTGGAACCGTATTGTCGCCAGAAAGTTATATTATATTTTTACTACAAAATAGGGGTGTATGATGACAGCAGAAAGAAAAACCTGAGATCAAAAACCTGTTTTGAAAATTCCAGGCCAGCTTCACGAAAAGCCTTCTGTACTTCCAGTAAACCGTTTCTAGTTTCAGGAGTGCCTCCACTCTGACAACAATTGGTTAGACATTATATTAGCAACAAACCCGACAACATAATCAACAAAAGTATTAATTAAGAATGCAAAAAACATATTAATCAAGGATAATTTCCATGCCTACCTTTGAAATCACTATTACAAGCGTTGATGCCAGCTCAGGGCCAAGCTGTGCAATCTGATGATCAATTCCTGCTGGATCCGTATTGTCAATGAATCTTATCTGCCAATAAGACAAGAAAACATTATCAACATATTCAAAAAGGATTGAAAAAGGATTTCAATTTAACAGTAGTGAAGGTCTAGGTTAATTCATTCACAAATGGACTATTTTCCCATAATTTCAGGTCTATATATTACAAACCAGCTCTTAGTCATCATGATGCATAGAAATCCTCACAAGCCATTGGGTAGCTAGGCTTTACCATATCATACAAGAATAGGCAACTGGTGGCATTCCTTCATTTGGAATATTATACATCAACCAGACAAGCCCCCCAACCAGAATATATTGCAATATTCAAGACAAAATTATCAGATACTTCTTGTTTTTTTTTAAAAAAAAAAAGGAAGAAAAAAAGGAAAAATACTACTCAACCCAATATTTTTTTTTATTGGCACTGTATGTCCAAGAACAAAGTACTGACTAATCCCAGGGGTGCATGGCCCTCGGCAAGGAGTTTCCCACAAGTAGACCTTGGGTAATTCAAGAGGAAGTTCACCCAGTCCAATGTCCCCTAGAAATTGTTTGCACCCAAGAGGATTCAAACCTTGGACCTGGAGGGAGCATACCAACAAGACCAAGGCCTTTACCACTTGAGCCAACCCCTAGGGATTCTCAACCCAATATTTAACTTCTTGAATTTCTCTCTTTTCAATTTGAATAGTTTTCTTTTAAAAAAATGTTCAATCCATACAATGGGAAAGGGTTGGGGAAGAAAATCATGATTAAAAAAAGATGGCAAACAAAAAGCATATTCAACATGTATATTTTGTATCCTACATGTGGTTAGGAAAAAATGGAAGATGCTAGATGATAGCAAACACAAGTGGGAAAATGTAAACAACTCAAGGAAGACCCCTAAGCCAATACTCCAAAAGGACATGTCAATTTTATAATTGGAGTTCCTTGAAATCATTATAAATGGCAAAAACTTGTTCCTCCTAAACAATGTGGGATCCCATTCACCACCCTCTCATACTAAACTTGGGATATTAGCCTCGTCCCCCCATTCTACCATAAGTCGCACAGCTCAAGTTTCATACTTCTGATTGGGATTGGTTTTTATACCATTTGTAACGACCAAAGGAATGCTCAAGTCACATATGAGCCCAAACTCCAAAAGGACTAATCAATGTTACAATTGAAGCTCTTTGAAATCATTATAAAAGGGTAAGAACTTCTTCCTCCCAAACAATGTGGAACCCCCATTTATCACCCTCTCATACTAAATTTGAGGTATTACAGAAAATGTCTGGGCAGAAACTCAATTGCATTATCAAAGTAAAATTCAACATAATTATACATTACACTTCCAATCTGGTAGTTAAAGAAGATGCAAAACAATCACCAATAAAGATCCAAGTAAAAGGCCCTTATATACCTTCAGAGGAGGATTATCAGGAGCTAATGCCTCTGCAACAAACTGTGGTCCAAGAGCTGAACCTCCAATCCCAACAGAAAGAATTTGAGTAAAGCGACCTTCTGCTGAAGATGGGGGGGGCTTAATCTGGAATTTTGATTTCAACCGAACAACACATCAAACAAACTGAAATAGTTGACTACCAGTACCAATATAATTCGGAAATGATGATACATTCCAGGGATTAGAGGTTTCGTGCGCATTTAAAGACTTGTACATGCAATAGATATCTCAAGACAACGAGGCAATATTATAGAAAGGGAAGCCTGCGCTCAACATATCCTGTTAATCATTCGACTTAATTAACTCTTCTTCATGCCTTCATGCACACCGAATGAAATACTTTTTTTTATATGCATGATTCGGGGGCATGAAAGCTCAAGCTATCATGAGATCAGTGAATGAATCTGGGACGGGTTAAGTAACAATAAACCAATTGAAAATTGTTATAATTAACCGTGCAATGCTTTCTAACAATAGCTGCACTTCCTATCAGCACAACGCCAGGCTTGCTTCAAGAACTGATCAGCACACTAAGCAACGCCAAAAAAGAAAAGGAAAAATAGGAGGGCGGGATAAAGATAAACTGACCTTACCGCTGATGACGTCGTCTGCAAACTTGCAAACAGCATCAAGCGTGTTGTCAATCTGCGACTTCAAGATGGATTTGGGAGCGAGCTGGGAATTCCTCAGCCAATAGTGGCCAACCATTCGCCCCTCGTCCGGGTTGGCAATCGCGCCCTTTTCCAACTCCTCCATAGCCTGAAACGCAGCCTGGAAGCGGGGCTCCATCTCCGCCGCGAACTCGCCGGTGAAACCGACCCGACTCACGTCCAGGAACAAGCCCAGCTCCTTATGCTGGTAAAACCAGTCCACGTATCTGTCCCACAGGGCCCGAGGATCTTTCTCCAGCCCCTTCTTCTTCTTCGCCTCCTTCAGAACCCCATCATCGGTCTTCGACACCTCGGCCGAGATCTCCCGAGCAACGGAATGAGTCAAACCGAGACTGAAGCTCCGATCGAAGAGTCTGGAACGGGTGGGGAATGAGAACGAGTCTCGACTGAGAGAATTCGTGAGTTTGAGGAGGGGTTTTTGGGACTTGAGAGTAGGTGAAGAGGAGAAAATGCCTGAGATAGAAGCCATTCTTGGATCGAAATGAGCGATGATCACGATGCTGAGAGGTTTATGTTACAAATCCTCCATGTCTGCGTTTGTTCGATTTTTTATTTTCTTTTCCTCGACTCTTTATGAAAAGAAATGGTTCCTCCGTGCTGGTTAGGTGTGTTGTGAAGGTTGTCTTCTGGTTTTGGGTGACATGGTTCACACATTGATTGTTAGGTTTTTTTCCCACATATTGACGGGAATACCCTCTACACATTTCCATTTTACAGTACCCCGCATATTCCTTTCCACTTTTGGCCTCCTCGTCACCGACGGGCATAGAACGCCAGGGCAATCGTAAGGCTCGTCACACGAGGATTCCCCAATAGAATAACACCACGTGTAATACTTGTCCCTGATAATATTATTAAAAACTAATATTTAAATCAATAAATTTAATGATCTGATGCTTTATCACGTGATCGCAATCATGTCATCCATATATTAAAAAGAAATTATATTTGGAGGGGTGTATACTGCTTTTGAAAATAATAGATAAATTTATAATATAAATTAAAATTAATTTTTTAATAATAAATTTATTATTTTTTAAGAAAATGTACGAAATTTTAAAATTATATATATAAAATAATTACTAAAGCTCCATTTAGTTATACAATTTAAATAATATAAAATGAGACGTTGTAAATAATAATAAATAAAATATTATTATAATATTATTTTTATATTAAAATTTAAAAAAATTAAATTTTTTATTATATTTTATATGAAAATTTAAAAAAATTATAATAATAAAATAAGATCAAATTGTTTGGTTTTTTATAATCAATCCGAGCCTAAATTTCTATTTGTAAATAAAAAAGATCATTAAATAATAACCATGGTATTATCTCTCATAATGATAAGAATATGGAAAAATATATTTCTCACCTCCAATTGCATCAAGCCAATCTTTTCTATTCAAATACATCACACCTTTAATTATAAAGAAATTATAGTTTACCCGTATAATTTTAATCATTAAGGTAAATAAAAATAAATAAGATGATACATTATTGATGATCGGATATCAATAAAAGTTTAATATTTCTATAGTTTAAATGCCTGATGTGTCAAATTCAGTAGAGTAAGTTATAAGGTGTAAAATGGCTTGTAGTTTTAATTTATCAAAAAAAAAAAATGACTTGTAGTTTTAGGCTACAAAATTGACCTTTATTGGCAAAGTAGTCAAATAGACAGCACCCAAATCTTTTATGGAAAATGCTTTGGTCACCGTTGGGTTACTGTTGTCTTTTTTTTTGAACGATTAAGAAAAAATTATTTAATATTATTATAAATTTTTTATATTTTTTAAAATATTTAAAAGTATTAAAAATAATTTGAAAATAAAAACAAACAAAAAATTTGCTTGGCAGTGACTCTAGCACCCTCAAATCTTTATCAATATAACATTTAGTCTGAAGTTTAGGTACGTGGGAGAGAGGAACTATACTTGGAAGTTGGATCTTACAATATTGAATTTTTTTATGATCAAAATATCGTGTCTAGGTTTTTTTTTTTTTTTTTTAATTTTTCTTTACAATCGAGACATGGAATTGTATGACACATTGACACCTCAACCCAACACACAGCACCATTTTTTTTCTTTTTTTCTGTTTTTCCATTTTGAATGGCATCGTGTCAAAGACTAGTTCTGTAGATTATGTGGAAGAGTAATTAAAATATTTCATCCCATTTTACGTAATTATTATATTTTCTTTCTGAGTCCCTACTACAATAATTGATGTCAACTTTTTTTTTTTTTTTAGAAATAATAAGAAATGGCTAACGACGTGGTTCATGTGATCATATATTATATTTTTGTTTCTTTGATTACTGTGTTTCGTGTGCTGGTTGCCTTATGTATTCAGCTAAGACCACGTGTAAACTAATGTGATGTTATCAGTGACACAGATAGAAATAATATTATAAAAAAATAATGTTACATATAATTATTTTTATATATTTTATTAATATAAATAGTTACATTAATTTTTTAATATATAATTAATTATATAAATAAAATATATAAAAAATACATAAAAATAACTACATATAAAAATTTTATTATAACAAATCAATCTATCTGCTAGTGACCTATTACAATAATGCAAGAAAGTACTGTATGCATTCATTCTTAAAAATATTAATTTATAATTTATAAATTAATATTTTCACGTATATCTTTTATATATTTACTTTTTAAAAAAATTAGACATTTATTATTTCTTAATGTATTAATATATGACAATATTTTCTCCAATAAATAATCATTTATATTTTAATCATGTTTTAATAAATATATTTGTTATCATGATAATAGCTTATAGTCTGTCGGTCTGCTGTCATCAAAATAACATACCTCTAATAATTAAATGAGTGTCAATAGGCTTCCTATATCAAATTTCATGTGTCAGCACAGCACATGATGATTATGATGAAAAAATAAAAAAATATCTAGTAAAAGTTAAACTTCCCCTCTCCCCCCTCTCCAGAATGAGAAATGCTGAGGCAACCGGCCCTGCATAATCCTTCTCCAACAGGCTAATATGGCAACCGAAATACAACACACTGCACATAAAAAATTAGGAAAAATAATAAGATTACCACTATTTTATTATTTATTTACTACTTATTTTGTATTTGATTTTTAAATTTTTTACTTAATAGTTAAAGAAATGACTATTAGTAAAATTATATATTTTTTTTAATTTTTTCTTAATGGCTAAGGATGTTAAAAAATACTTAAAAGAAAATTATAAAAAAATAAAAAAATTTTAAAACCTTGTAAATAGTAAATAGGTAGTAATAGAGTAGTAAGTCTATTACTATCCAAAAATTAGATTTATTTGTCAGATCACGCATCTCTTAAAATTCACGAGATTAGACCCCTCCCTCTATGTTCTGCTCTCTCACTTTTTGAGTTTTAATCCCCGTTTGATTATATAAATGAAATGAGATGAGATGTTTTAAATAGTAATAAATAAAATATTCTTATAATATAATTTTTTAATATTAATTTTATATTAAAATTTAAAAAAGTCAAATTATTTATTATATTTTGTACGAAAATTTAAAAAATTTATAATAATAAATTGAGATGAGATAAGATTTTTAATTTTGTGTAACTAATCGAATCTTAAACTTCTCTTCTTTTGATGAACAAAGACTCTTTTTCCTTCGAGAAATGATATTTGCAGTCGTGGTTGTGCAAACGGCGTGCAGTCGTTTTGAAGAAAATGAATTAATATGGGACTCACATGAAAAAAATTAACTTTTTAATCGTGGACCCCATTCTTTTTCAAAGCAATTGCGTGGCGTTTGCAATTCCACGACTATATGTAACATTGCTCTTTTCCTTCTTTGTTCTCTCCCTCCAACAAAGCACAACTACCTGCACCATGAGACAGACCACAACCTTAGAGAGAATGTCGGCTAGCATGAACTTGGTGTCCCTTTGTTAGGTATTGTTCAGAGATATAAAGTGGAATGATAGAGTCAGAACTGCAAAGATGGTCACGAATCGACCATTTATGTATGCTTTCACTTCCAGAATACTGAAACTGGCAGTTGCCAGCGCTATAAAGCCTTAATCAACCACGGCTTTGTTAGATACAGTCGGCGTGCAGTCCACGACTGCACGCCGACTGCATTTGCCGACTGCAAAAAGTATTTCTCAATCATAAATGACAAAAAATTAATTGCAAGTATAATTATATATTAATTTATTGTAATCGGATAAAAAGTAAAATAAAAATACTTGTTGCAACCGTTTGGTTTAACCGGCGTGCAACCGGCTTCCCATTTAATTAATAAAATTTTTTATATCCTTCTCTTCTCTCTCTCTCCATTTCGTTTCTTACTCTCTCCCACTTTTTTGTTTCGTTCCTTCTCTCTCTCTCTATCAATTTTTTCCCACTTCTGCTAGAGGGTCTAGTGCAAAGTTGAAATTTGAGGCTTCCAAAGACCATGAAGACGAGAGATGAGAGACCCACGAAGACGAGAGACCCAACAACGATCTTGAAGTCACAGATGATGAAGATTTTCGCTTTGAAGATGTGCCAAAATGGTTGAACTGGAAGTGTTTGAAAGGTAAAATCAATACCAAGTATTTCACCGTAATTTCTCTTTTCATTTCAAAACCCCTAAATTTTCTTTTCCTTCGAATAAAATTGAACGGAGAAAAGAAAAAGGATGATGATCTCAGAAATTTGATGGGAGATGTTAGAATGCTTTAGAAGGAAAGCAAATATATTGACCAGAGAAAGCTTCTTTTTTTATTTTTCAATTAATGTTAAGATCTAAAACAAATGAGGAAATTTCAGAAAATTTCAGATGAAAAGAAGCTACAGATCACGTTTGGAAAGAAAGCTCTGCTCGATCTCGGGTCTGGAAGAAGGAGAGTTTGCCACTCCCACCGTCGTCTTGATGAAATACACCGTTGTCAAGTTTTTAATATGTACATGGACCATACAAGCTATTTCTTATTCTTCTTATTCTTTTCTTTTGAAAAATGTTAAAAACAAGTTAATGGATGGATTTTGAAATAAAAGAACTTACAGTGATCTATATCTTTATGCAACTAATTAATGGAAATCCAGAAATAAACTCATCTCCTATTGAGCAGATGGATCTATTTCGAAATAAAAGGGAAATCCAAAAAAAAAAAAAAATCCGATAGATTGCGAGATGGATCTATTCAAAAAACACAGAATTAGCCCATACAAAAATATGCAGGAGATGGACATGGAGAGGGAGAGGGAGGGATTACACATTAATCGGAAGGTATAAACAAAAAAACTAGGAAGGTAAACCAAACCCAAGACACTAGACTTGGAAGAAGAAAGAGAACGAGAATGAAAAAGAAAGGTTTTTTTTTTTTTTTAATCCTTTGTTTTTCCTTTTTGCCTTGTGTTTTGTTTTTCTTTTTTGTTTTTTTAATTCCACGTAAGTTCTTACGTACAACCGGTTATCCAACATTTGAATATCTCGGTTGTTTCTAGTAAAGCTGAAAGTAAAAACAGTACTAATTTAAAATTTAAATATAAAAAAAATCAGTATTGATATACATATTAGTACGCGACTTTACTTATATATAACAAAACTCTAAATTTAAACAAAGCTATAACCAAATTAGATACAAAAAATACAAGAAATGCCATCTCATACTTGGCATGACATTTCACAATCCCATCAATAGTTTCCTCCAAAACTCGATAAAACAATACAACACACAAAGAGGAAACAGACCCAGTATTATTCATTTTTTTCTTTAAGATTGTCTTTCAAAGACCATTTCAACCCAGGAGAATTAAGGTTGCAGATTTTGGCTTCGTGGGTCGTCTCGAAGTGGGTCATCTTTGTGGGAGGGTAGGGCTTTTTGTGGGAATGGAAAAATTTGTGCGATGAGGAAGACGAACGGGAATGAAGGAGCTCTATAATGGAAGATGAAAATGGAAAATAGGAAGAGTCCGGAAATGAGAAAACGAAGGGGAACGAAGAGCTTTGGGGAAAAATAAAAATTGTGTAGTTTCATTATGCCATGGGAGACGCGATTCCCCCGCGGTTCCCCCTCTTAGTTGCCTCAAACATTTATTCTCCTGCTGCAGAAATCTCAAGAGCTCTCCCCCCTTCATACAGAAGCAAAAAACCCCTCTTTCTCGCAACTAAAAAGAAAATTAAGAAAAAAAGAAGTGATGAATCAACCAAGTCTTCTTTGATGGCAAAGCTTTGTGGGAAAATGAAGACAGGACCAGAGTCTTGGGAGCTCACGTCATTTAGAATTCGTTTGTAGGCCTTAAAGTCCTTAAATTATAAATTTTGAGGATTAAAGAATGGAAATAGGGGAAAATGCAATGCTAGGCTTAAGGCATTTGGTTATCAATTGATGCTTAGAGTTGAACATGCTTCATTTAGAGTTGTGCAATTTGATTAACTTGTTATAGGAGGTATTAGTGCACTAGCAATGACTTATTTATCTTTATCTTTATTTTCAAATTTGAATAAACTTTCCTTAAAATTATCTACATTGGCTTATCTATATCTATAATTTTGAATAACTATAAATAGTCATTATTCATCTTTGAAAATGTCATTTTCATTCTTCAAACATTATTTTTATTATTTTTCCTTGTCCAAGTTATAAATTTGTATGAAATTAGACCACACATAGAGTATGTGTGAATGTTTCTATGTTGATGAATATATATATGGTAGATTGAATTTATTAGACTTGGATATTGAATTTGACTTGAATTTATTGCACTATCCATATTTTAGGAAAAAAAAAATATAATAATATTTTTTTATTATTTGGTCAAAAAATACTAATCCAATATAGGAATTTTTCTTTATCTTCAAAACCAATCTTTAAAAAATGTGATTTTGAAGATGAATATGCATAAACCATTGCTAGTGCCCTTAGAGAGTAAATTTGTGTCGGTAAAGGTGCTTCAAGAATTGCAGAGGAAGGTTGAGATTAAGGTATTGATTGATTCTTCTCCTATATGACTTTCGTGTTGAAATTGCCAATTGGTTCAAAACCCTAACACGAAGACTCTCTCTCTCTCTCTCTCTCTCTCTCTCTCTCTCTCTCTCTCTCTCTCTCTCTCTCTCTCTCTCTCTCTCCCCGCCCCCCTCTCTCCCTGCACCAACATTGCAAAACTCATTTCAAAATCAATGGAATTTGGTGGCTAAATGACTATTGTGTTCTCTTATAGCAACGAACCTTGGTGGTTGACGCCATTGTGCGGTTGTGGTGACAAATAAACTTGTGTCCTGCGGGGGTTCTAAGTTTCAACAAAATAGAAACCATTACTCTTAATTTTATCTGGTGTGATAACTCTTTTCATTTTTGTGTGAAATTGCTGACATAGCAGGATTTTATTGAAGGCTGTTAAAGGCTTGGTAACGGATGGACCATTCTAAAGCGTTTTTCTTGTTATCATATGTTCTAGTCCATAAGTGCACCTATATTGACCCTTAAACCAGCTTTTAAATTAAATTTTGATTAGAGGTATAATCGTTTGAGTTTGATTTGGGGGTTATAGTTCAGAATTTTGCCCTATCATTTTTATCGGTTCAAGCCGTTAGCTATCGGTCCGGTCAGTTCATTAATATTTTTGTTGACAAAAAAATTAATATTAAAAAATAATTAAATTAGTAAAATTAAAATTAAGTAATTTCTTTAACATTATATATAAAGTTAATGAATACTAAATAATTTCATTGTATACATAGTAGGGCTGAAAACCGATACTATCATTGCGGTTTCAGTTTCAAGTCGGAACCGCACTAGTAGTTTTTTAAGGGGGTGGTGTCGACTGAAACCCGCCGACAAGGATATAGAGAACCGGCCTGAATCTTATAGCCGGCACCAATCGATTCCACGGTTGATCCGTTGGTTGCTAACCCATCTCTAAACTCACATCACAAATTCAAAACAAATCAACTAACATTCACAATAAATTTACAAATTTACTACAAAATCACAAATTCATAACAAAAATTTAGGATGAGAGGTAAACAAGAGAGATGAGAGGAGAAAGATATAGGTGATGGATGTTACAGAGAGTTCGGCCTCGAAGAGATGTTTCATAAAGGAAATATCTCAAAGAGATGAGAGACAAGCCGAGGATGATATAACTCAAAGAGACGAGGGACATGCCAAACTCCAAGCAGCATGAAGGAGGAGGAGAGAGGAGGGTTGCAGCGCAACATTGCAATGAGAGAGAAGAAAGAAAGAGATCCATCGAGATAAAAAGAATAGGAAGGGATTATTAAAACCTAGAGCTAAACAACGTACTAAACGACTTCATTTCACTTATATATATAAATATATATTATACATTTGGTGTTAAAACTAAGCCGTTTAAATTACTTAGGTGAAATAACGTCATTTTATCTATGATATATATCTATATATATTATTGGCTTGTTCAATTGTTTAAACTTGGTTCAGATCGGGACCAAGCCAACTGATGTCAGTGTCTTATATTTCTTACCAATGGCTGATAAATTCTCCATCAATTCCGGCTAGTTCCTATCAGTGGCAGTTGGTCTCATCTACTCATGTATGCCCTTTATATATAGTCAATGGTGATCCATTAGATGAAAATTACATAATTAACTTATATATAAAATAATATATCATACATAAGGAATATTTAAAAATATATATACTTGTTCAATCGACTTCGTTCCGGTCCAATCTAAAAAGACCACATTTTGAAACCGATCAATAAAACTATCGTGATAGTCTTACAACTTTAAATTTGACAAAATAAAGTTGCGTTTAGATGTTGAGTTGAGCTGAAATTTTTATGAATAGTAGTAAGTTGAGTAGGTGGAGTGAGTTATGTGTGGTCCATATGAAATAAGTTTAAATGTATTTAGATATTAAGATAAGTTTAATATTATTTATAAAAAATTGAAAAAATATTATGGGTTCTATATGTAAGGAAGTTTTGAGTTGAGATAAATTTAATAATTTGATAGTTGTGTATTTATATGTTAGACTCAATTAAAGTTAGACTGAATTAAGTTGATCTCAACTTAATTGATCTTATTCTAACTTCAAGCTGCAACATCAAGCTCTAGAATATTAGAGAATTGTAACCTTAATTAATGTTTTCCTTGTTTTTATTCAATAGCACATCAAGAATAAAATATTTCCCTTTTTTCTGTCCCCCTTTATTTACCGTTGTATATACTGCACACATTCTCAACTCTAATTTTAAACTGATTGACGTTGTTTTTCTCGAATGAATTTTTTAGAAATATGATAATTAAAAAAAGAGTTTTGCTATATATAAGTAAAGTTACGTACTAATTTGCGTATTAATACTGATTATTTCATACTTAAAAGTTAAATTAGTACTATTTTCAATAAAATATATTTTTTAACTAATCACAATAAATCAGTATACATATTAATATATAAGTGTATTTGTAACTAGATTTTTTCTTAAAAAAGTACGCTTAATCGAGACATAGTATAAAAAGAACAAAAAAATTAATGAAAGATAAACTAAGAATAAGAAAATAATATTTATATAAATTGGACTAAAATTGAATTAATAGAGATACCTATGATACTGCGCTAAAGATAGGTGCTATAAATTAGAGAAAAATGAAATTATTAACTAAAAAGTAAAAACTTAGGAAATGCCTTACGCAGCTCTTTTAAATAAAAAAGCAAATCACGACTTGACAAAATTAAGAAAAATATCTTGTTCTTTTAAAAAAAAAATCAAGAAAATATCTTTTAGAATATAGATTTTCCTCCTCTTATTTTTTTTAGTCATGATTAGATAATAAAAATATTTCATCTCAGTATAATTTTTCTAAATTTTTATATAAAATATAATTTTTTAAAATTTTAAAATAAAAATAATATTAAAAAATAAGATTTTATTAAACGACATACGCGGCACGCCAATGCGCACACACACCGGGACACGTCACAAGCGCACCGACCACCTTAAGAAAAGGATAATCTCCCCTCCCTCCGGAGTCCGAGTCCCCAAACCCCAAAACTCCCACCCCCAACCGCAACCCCTAGCGGGAATTCGAAGCTAATCAGTAAGCTCCAACGCTTTCTTTTGGAACGTTTTGTTGAATACGGACGCGAGCATGATGTGGGACGAGTGGGACGACAATGTAACTGACCACGAACAGCCCGACCAAGATTCCCACCTTAATTTCGATTTTCTCTCTGCCCTGTCTAAGCCGAAGGTATACGTGCGATTCCACACCTTTATGTTTCTTGTTTAATCTTTTGTTTTAGGTTGTAAATTTATATTTGTGTCGCAGGATTACTACAAGATATTAGAGGTGGATTATGATGCTACGGACGATGCCATTCGATCCAATTACATTCGCCTAGCGCTAGTATGTGTTTTAGTTTGCTATTTTAATTGTTGTCGAAACGCGATTTTACCAATTAGGCACCCAGTAATTCGCCCCCGGCATTGCTTTGTGCAGAAATGGCATCCGGATAAGAAAAAAGACCAGGACAGCGCGACTTCCAGATTCCAAGAGATAAACGAGGCCTACCAGGGTGATCCATAGCGTTTGACTATTTCAAGCTCATTTTATTTTGTTTCCTCTTCGTTTTTTGTTTGTTTCTGTATTTATTACCAGCATGATTTGTTGTGCGTATGTCTATGTTGCTTACTCTTACTGGTCACCATACTGATTACTTCATGCTCACCTCTGTATATTGAGGGGCATTTTGCTTTTGAACCGTATGAGAGGTGCTTAGATATATCGTGGAAACAAATAGGTCCTGTTTAGTATGTTGGTATTTTTAGGGAGCTATAAAAGCAAAGTAGGCATATGTTCCTTTAGCTTTGCACATGGTGGTTCTCTTTCTTAATAAGGGGATTATGCACTCCACATACCATTAAGAAGTAATATTATCTTTGAAAAATTGGGGTGATAGTGCCATGTTGGCACGATTCATTGTGTTGGTGGGATATTTGCTTGACAATGCAATCTCCACAGACATGCATATTTTTCTTTATTTGATACGTATTACCTTTGTTAAATAAGCACTGGCTTTGAAGATGATGGAATAATTTGACAAAACCCAGTTGTAAATTTAGGGAAAGAAAAGGCTTTTCTAGATGGGTTTGATTTCTGCAAATAAAAGCCTTGACGGTCGGTGTTTATCTCACTTGAGCCAGGTAATAGTTGATTATCTGGAGATTATTGATTTCCTTGCATAAAAGGATCAAACTTGAACTTTGATCTGGGATATGATTCTCCTTGCGGCATTATTTTGTCTATTGCCCTGCTTCCTTGAGATGCAAAGCGTAAGTGTTCCAGGAAGAATCTTTTGGAAATGACATGTAAACTGGAATAACTGAAGGAGAGACAAAAAGAAAAAGGAGAGACAAAGATAAAGATACAAGTGAAAAATGGTAGGAGAACTATGCGGAAAATGTGATTTCATGGTGACAGAGACATTGCAGAACTTTCTTGTGTACTGTGCTTTCAATAATTCTTACGAGTGTTCTAGGTGCTGTCAATTAGTATATGAATGTTCTAGGTGTCTCCTTCATGTTTCCTAGGGGACTTCCCTATCTAAAAGGACCCATTCCCTTTTTTTTTTGATAAGTAAAAGGACCCATTCCCTTGCCAAACAAGTTTTCTAGGAAGCACCTTTTGGAGATTTGTTTCCTGTAATTATGTCTTTGAATCTTCTAAACGTCATGCCTTCAGTGTTTTTAAAATAGCTCTCTTCATGATTTTTAAACTTTTTTAAAAAAAATATTTTTTCTGTAATTGCTTCCCAGCAAAATAAAGGAGCAATTAAGTTAGATTGTGGCTGCTACTTATATCCATATATTAACTCCATAGGCCAATGAGCCAATTGGTCTAATGGCACCACCCTCCTTGTGATAGGCATGGGGGAGTATCAAGACTTGCCTCTTGGGTTCAAATCCAGTCAAGAATAGGTTGGGAGGAGTTTGGAAGCGTGAGTGTTTCCCCTATTGTGTGGCTCAATGGCCACACTTTCAGAGAAATTTGGGTAGCTTGGATTGATCTGGGTGGCTATGGATGGAGACTTTAGCTGCACATTGATATCAAAATGAAGAAACTGGCCTGGCCTGACTCCATTGCCATCACTAGCTGATACCTATTTAAGTAAAATGATTATTTTAGGATGAAGATGGTACATGTTGAATGCTTTGTTGCAGAAAAGTAGCTGGCCAAAGGGAGGTGGTTGAGGCAGGACTTGTGAGCCTCTCTGATCACTTGTGATTTGATTGTAAAGATTAATTCTTGAAGGCATGCAATGTGGAACAGTATCTGTAGCCAAAATGGTTTCCATTAGGCCTTTTGAGTTGACCAAGGTCTGAGATTTTGCGTGCTTCCTTTTCTTATAGAACTCTATTTAAAGAAAACATTGACTTGTGTATGTATACGAAGCCCACTCAGATGTCATGACCTGGCATTTCGGTCCCCGCATATACCTGTTTGATCCTACTGTTCGATTGTGCCACAAAATAGGTTGCTTGGCTAAACTGAATATTAACATGATTTTGGTTGATTAAGATAATAATTTACCAGCTGATACTAAGTTGTACAGTCGTTTTTGTTTTTGGGCTTATGTTGATTATTAGAATAAAAAAGAGAGAAAATCGTAGTAGGTGACAACAATCAATGTGCTACAAATTATGTCTAACAAGGTTTTTTTTTTTTTAAACAGTTTTGAGTGATCCTGCCAAGAGGAGAGAATATGACAAGAAAGGAATGCTATATGCCTATGATTATAATATAATCGTAAGTATTTCTCCGCTTGCTCTGCACTGAAAAATGATTCTTTTCACTTTATCTTTGCTTATGTGATTTTATGTTCGTTGGCTGCAGGAGTATCTCCACCGTTACAAAGGTCTTATATTGACATGCAATGGTCTTGGGATAAAGCATTCAATATGGTAAGCGAGACAATATGCACAGATTTCCTTCAGTACATCTTGGACAAACTTTCATGGTGCCTGCACATATTTGCCAACACTTCAACTTCAAGCAGCATAGCTGGCGAGAAGCGGAAGGGGGGTGGGCTGTTAATATCATGTTATGCTTGTGTACAAACGGAAAGCTCTCCAACATGTTGTAACATCTTTTCCCTACCCATTTACATATTCTTAGAGCTCTGCTGACTATATATACCCTTTTATATACTGTCGCTGTGGAGGAATGGATTATCTTCTATTAGCTTTTATGCCAATGCATCTAATTCGGAATATATTCGAACTAATAACATCACTATTGAACCATCGTAGCACCCATGTAAGAGGAAAATAATAATAATAAAAGATGACATTTTGTAAATTGCTGGTCTTCCCAGTTTCCGTTTAAATGGGTGTTGTGGCTTTGCAATTATTGCTTTCATGGTAGGGATTTTGTTTGGTGGATACATCGTATTTGATGCTCACGAATGAGGACTACCAAGTATAAAGGGAATGGAACCATCTCCTAGTTCTATCAACGTGAATCTATAGTCATATCTTCGATGATTCGGTCTATCATCTATTTACGAATGTCACGACATACTAAATACTTTGGAATCATTACCATGATTCTGCATCTAAAACACAAGAACGTTGATTCAGAACTCTAAAATGGTCTGAACTGAGTGTGGAATTTAATTTGTCTGAGAGGCTTCCAACATTGAAGTGGAGAATGACAGAATGCTCTCAGCATGCTAGCAAAGAGGATGGGGCTGCATGATCTCTCATGAGAGCCTAGGAAGCCTGTGATTGGGAGCGTGGAAAGGAAACACAAAAACTGCAAGCTTCTCTCATTGCTTACATAGCTTGTTTTTGACAGTATCTCGTTGCTTAGACAACTATTTTGAATTTCAGAAAACCTACCACCTCATAATACATGATAGTTTCTAATCTATCATTGATTCAATTGGGTCAAAGTGAAGGATATATTGTTTTTTTTTTTTTGCTTCGAAATTTGACAAGATAGTTGTGGAATCAAAGCTCTCTAACAGTCAATTCATCGAGCAGTTCAAATGTAGATAGCAACTTTCTTTCTTTGCAAATCAATTCCAGCACATGAGCCCACGAGTCAGGCTCTGGTTTAAAACCCATCTCCATCAATTCAAACATTGCGACAGCTGCATCATCCACCATTCCAGCTTTACAAAGACGAACTAGTAACTCGTTTGAGGTTGCATAATGTGGCAGAAAGCCCCTACCCAGCATCAGATACAACAACTCCGTGGCTTTTTTCAACTCACCTTTTTGGCACAAGAAATTCAACACAATCCTGTAACTAGCTTTGTTTAGATAAACACCATCGCAGGGCAGTTTCTCAAGCATATCAAGAGCCGTCTCAAACCTACCTTCTCTGCACAGCCCTCCAAGTATCACATTGAAGGTCACGGAATCAGCTTTGCATTCTTTTTCTTTCATCTCTTCGAGCAACTCCGTAGCTTCATCGACTTTTCCAGCCCTACAGAAACAATTAATTAAAGTCGAGTAGCTAATTGTATCGGGTTTCAGACCGAAGCTCTTCATCTCATCAAAAACTTCTTTGGCCTCTAGCAGTTTTTTCTCCTTACAAAATCCATTCATCAGGGTTGAGTAATTGAATACATTAGGATTGCATCCATTTTTCCTCATAAATTCCATCATCTTCCTAGCACGATCAACTTTTCCTGCACGGCAGAACCCATTGATCAAAACATTGTAAGTTAGGGCATCAGGTAAGATCTGCTCCTTTGAGACCATTTCCTCGAACAGATCAACTGCTTCTTTGAGTCTTCCACTTTCACAAAGGCCATCCATCAGGGTTGAATACGTAATCAAATTAGGATGGGAAATCTTTGATTTTTTCATTTCATTGAAAACTTCGAAGGCAGATTCAATATTCTTGTTCTTACAATGGTGTTTAACCATGATGTTAAAAATGCAAGAATTTGGATTCAATTTGAGCCTCTTCCTTGAATGCAAGAGAAACTCTCGTGCTAAATCAATCCGGTTTGATTCAACTAGGAGATTGAGACATGTGCTGACGGCTTTGAGAGAGGGTTTTTCACGAACAACTGGCTGGATTGCATGGAACATCTCGAGCACTCTTTCATGCAGAGAGGATTGTGAAAAATGCCTCATGAGATTAAGGAATATACCTTCATGAAATTTGCAAGTTTCGTAAGTCATTTGACGAAGAACCGCATCAACAGCCTGAAACTTCTTGGACCGGGCAAGCTTCTCGAGGATAGTTGCATAAGTGGCACTATTGTGATTAAAACCCTTTTGCTCTGTCACGGTGTTGAATATTCCCAGGGCACGTTGTGGATCTCTCTCACGTTTGATTAAGTTGATGGCAAATTCATGAGATATATACTTGTGCTTCCTTTGAGATTCTACCATGGCAGTAATAGATTCTGTTGGAGGGTCTGGTTTGGTCAAGGTGGCTTTTGACAATCGAAGAGGAGAAATCCATGGAAGTGAAGACAGCGGTGCTGAAGGAGGTGAAGTGGAGAACAACCGGTGCCTGCTAAAACATACTGCCACAAATTTCACGAATACTGTTGGGGTTTTCATTGGGCCTCATCATCTGAAGAAGTTGAGAGTATCAGTCATTAGTCGTGTAGCAACTAATTTCATAAAATAGTGTCAAACGTAGAGCCTTAATCAAGAATCAGAGGACGCAGTGTCTCACAACCCAAGCATGACAAGAACAGCTAGAAAAATAAAAAACCATAAACAAAAAATATATATATATTTTTTTAGTCATTCAAATGAACCTTGAATATTTACCAGAGAACGTACAAAGAATCACTGGGAAAATAAATGAGACACCTTCATACTATTGAACACTTTCCCACACTTCAACCAATCAGCATTTTACACTTTAAAATATAAAACATCCATGTATCCCAGAAACTAGAATTTCAAGTAGTTTCACAGTGAAACATGGAATTTAGAACTCCAACACCAATCAAGCATGATTACATGCGAGAGAGCAATTGTTGCATTGACAAGTAATTGAAAACCACTCCTTCACACCTCAAATCCAATATTGGCTTCTATGCCTTTGTTTGTTCTGACTGACAGGAAAGAGTTCCGACAACATTTTCCGATAAAGCATGTTTATTACCTTCGCCACTCAAAATACTCGAATGTGGTTAAGGTTTTTTTTTTTTTTTTAATAAATAATTTTTCAAATCGTCTCATCCAAATAAACAGAACTAATTAGAAAAACAGAGGGAAAATAAGGAAAATCATATGACGATTTTGACTCAAACAATAAAATAACGTATAAGCATTATATATGGAGAGAGAGAGAGAGAGAGAGAGAGAGAGAGAGGTACACACAGGGAAGAGTGAAGAAGAGGAGGATATGGGGGTGGAGTCGAATCTAAGAAGAGAAGTTTTGCTAGGCGAGGATTTGCCATTCCCCGACGCCGCGCGATTCAACCTGCCGTAGCCCTCGTCCACCAAGCAACTAGAAATTCATCACAAGCTGGCTGATTAATCGACAAAGCTCACCTTAGCTAAAACATTTTGGTAGCCCGAAGAAAAACATCACGCGACCTCCAGCCTCCTGGTCCTGGAAAATAAATGGTATTGGGAATGGGAGAGTTTCGACTTTTCACGGTTCCCATCACTTTCATACCAAAGCGCAGCGTTTTGAGTACATCTCTGTTACATCCCTGAAAAGCCCAATGAGGCCCCAAGTCCAGGTGGATCCAAAATACTCCTCTCTTTTTGGGTCGATGTCAGAGGACGTTTTATACCTGATTTGAATAGGAAGTTAGGATGAGAGCAGACAAAAATTAATTAAAATTATATTTATTTTAATATTAAAAAAATTAATTAATTTATTATATTTTCTTTACAATTTGAAAATTTTAATAATTAAATAAAATAAGATAAAATGAATACAGATAAATTTATTTTTTACTATTATTTTTATATAAAATAATATTATATACAGTTGTAAAATATGTAAATATCGAACAGTTATTTTAAAAAATAATAAAATTTATTATTAAAAATTAAATTTTTAATTAAAATTATTTTATATTTATTTAGTTATATTTTTAAAAATAATTACACTATATTTATATAATTACAATTGCAATTATTTTTTTTTATATTGACGTAAAAAAAAAAAAATCGATAATTTTTCGCTGTAATCATCAACAGAAAGAATAAAATCTGACGGCCAAAATTCCACTCATATACTACTCTCGCATGCACCAGATCTTATATCTCTATTCGCCGATGTACGAATTATGCACCCGTCAGTACAGAGACCTCCCTAGTTCCTCCCTCACTCTCTCTCTGATACTCGGTCACAATGGCGTCGACGGTTCCCGAAAACCTATCCCGAGACCAGTATGTATTCCTGGCCAAGCTGGCCGAGCAAGCCGAGCGCTACGAGGAAATGGTTCAGTTCATGCAGAAGCTGGTGCTCGGCTCGACCCCGGCCTCTGAGCTCTCCGTGGAAGAGCGGAACCTGCTCTCCGTGGCCTACAAGAACGTGATCGGCTCGCTCCGAGCCGCGTGGCGCATCGTCTCTTCGATTGAGCAGAAAGAGGAGGGGCGCAAGAATGAGGAGCACGTGGTCCTAATCAAGGACTATAGATCCAAGGTTGAGTCCGAGCTCTCCGAGGTCTGCGACAGCATTCTCAGGCTCCTCGACTCCAATCTTGTGCCTTCCGCCTTGGCCAGCGAGTCAAAGGTCTTCTATCTGAAGATGAAGGGGGATTATCATCGGTACATGGCTGAGTTCAAGGTCGGGGATGAGAGGAAAGCCGCGGCTGAGGATACTATGGTCGCGTACAAGGCTGCTCAGGTACCGTTGTAGCTATTTTTGGACTCTGGTTGGTTTTCGAGATTATGTGAGAAAACGAAACGGAAGTGATAATTTCGTGGATTTGCCTTTTGAACTTGAATTAAGATACAAACTACGATGGATCTGAAGTAACTAATGTTTAACTTTGTCGAGTTCAGACTAAATTAAGCGGTAACTGCTTAAGAATGCTATACCCCATAAAAAAAAATTCCTTCCCCCAAACAACGCCTCCCTTTAGTTGCTGTCGAAAAGTCCAATTCTCGATTTGATTTCTCTTTTATTTGAAACTTGGAAGTGAATGCAGCTAATCAAATCAGGGTTAAATGAAGGTTGAATATAATATTATTAGCATATAATTTTTATTTTAAAATTTGAAAAAGTTTGTATTTTACATGATTTTGAAAAAATTATAATAATTAGGTAATATGAGATGATTTTACTGATATTATTTTCCTCCAAAAACAGATTTAGGACTAATTCAGAATGGGAAAAGTTTGATTGATTTTCAAGGCATGGTGGTTTTGATTAGAATCGTAGGATTGAAACTTTAAGTTCCGATTTTGGCGGTTTTCGTATCGGATGTTCTCATGTGGTGCTTGTTGAGTGTTTATTTATTAAGGACATTGCGCTTACGGGTCTTGCTCCAACGCATCCGATAAGGTTGGGTTTAGCGCTCAATTTCTCGGTGTTCTACTTCGAGATTCTCAATCAGTCGGATAAAGCGTGCGGCATGGCTAAACAGGTATGCTTCTTTGCCTATTAACCCGCCAAACGCCTCGACAATCAATTTTCTTTGTTTAGTCTTTCTCTTGATTTTGAGTCAAATGATTCAACTGAACTATACTAATTATGGTATTTGGTTCTCTTGAGTTAGGTCGAGTCTCTATTCGTTTTTTTTTTGAAAAAGGTTAAGATTACAATTTCTTTTGTTTGAACACCTTTTATCCGCTAAGGACTTGGAAGATTCACGTGAATCTCAAAAATGGTTTTTGTATGGCTTACAACTTAGATGTAGGGATTCGAGGAGGGGCCTGGGACCCCGGGAGTCCTACGAACTTTGGAACTCAAGTTTAGAAAGTGGTTATTTTTTACACATGCTTTTCGAGAAAAAAAGCATGTGTGCCAACAAGGCTAGTAATTATTGACTTAACGTGAAGGTTTATTCATAGATTGGTGATATGATTTGTGGATATCTGTTTTCTCGTTTTTTGCTTGGTGTTTTGTATGATTCACAAAATTGTTGAATCCCACAATGACGTAGAAGTTACTGCTGGTTAGCATCTATTGAAAAAAGAAAATAAAAAAATGCTGGTTAGCGAATAATTATCAGTGAATTGCTAACTTTCCCATGTGCTTCATTTATGATGAGTTGAGGGAATCACCCGTATGGATTATTGTCTACATAGTTTGCTTACTTAACTGCATTATTGTTTTTTTTTTTTTTAATTTTTTTTATAGCAACTGCATTATTGTTTTAGTTTGTCTTCATTGACGTATTTCTGAAAAAATATATATAATCAGTTGGATAAGACTATTCTGTGAAAAATGTGCCGAATTTGATGCCAATAATAATCACTTGCTTGCTGACAGTCATGCATATGAAGCTTTAAACACGTTGCATGGTAGCTCCGCGGTTATAGTGGTACAAATACATGTTTATATAAAAAAAATTGTGGCTTAAGCACTGCCGCTATGATTTTGCTATCCTTTTGCAATTGCTTCTTTCCATGTTCAGCATTTTTAGGCAAAACTTGCGCCCATGCTTTCCATCTATAAATGTAAAAAATTCAACGAATTGCTTTTCCTTTTGTGAAGGCATTTGAGGAGGCCATTGCCGAGCTAGACACTTTAGGAGAAGAGTCATACAAGGACAGCACCCTCATCATGCAACTGTTAAGGGACAACCTCACTCTTTGGACTTCTGATGCACAGGTCAGTCTCTTCCCCCACAATCTTTTGCTAGGAATAGGCTACATTTAAGGAAAATGTCATGAACTTCATGACTAGAGAAATCAATTGATCAGGATTAACGATAGGTTACATTTGCCTTCCTGCAGGACCAGCTAGACGAGCCATAGGGTATTGTAAGCTTGACCAGTCTTAGTCTTCTTCTCGAGGAGGTGGGCTTCAAATGTCATCTGTGCGCTGATTAAAAGTGTGTAATATATTGATGATTCTGGGCATCAACCCATGACGTGATGTTTTAACATTGAGACCAAAACTGTTCTCGACCTTTGGAATTGGATTGGAAAGGGTAGCATTTAAAACGAGTACTTGCTAGTTATTTATCATGCTAAACTTCATATGCCCATAATGCCAGCTTCTTATTTTGCAGAGAGTAAAGGCGCATTATGGGCATTAGAAAGACATTTCAGTTGTGAAATGTATATATTTCAAATCGATTGATGTTCCTGATGGACTTCAATCGTCTATCAACATCATCAATGAAAGGGGTTAAGGGATGGCGGCTGGGCGATGTCTGGCATATTTTTGGAGCTGGCTGTGCGTATGGCATATTCTTGTCGGTACGTACCTTATGGGGTCGAGTGTGAGCCCGATAACTTTGGTCTCTTTTCACTCGGTATTTTACTGCAGCGGGCCTTCCATAGAAACCGAACTGGGGAAACCCTGGGGGCCAACAATCATCTTAAGATAGCTGTGCCGAAGTCTTGTGATATGGTGCATTGGAGGCCCACGGCCCTGATGATTTTAGTAAGAAACTCCTGTAATATAAGCTTTCCTCCCGGGTGCCCTGTTTATATAGGCTGCCACAAGTGATGGGAAAGGGATAAATAACGTATGCATGATGGGTCACACTCGCACCTCCATCAATACCACCCACCATGCAAATTTTAGCGTGGTATGATTGCACTGAAGCTGGTTTATGGTTAAAAGCATCCAATAAGCCAGCCACTTGCGCAAGGCCATCCGCAGTTCCATCCAGATTGAAGTTTATTTGGACACAACTTGAAATACCATCTATTTGCCAGAACCCTATACATGTAACTTGCAAACTGTAGGCTAGCAGCAAGGCGGGAGAGAGAAAGAGAGTCTCCCATTTGCATTGCCACAAACAGACTATTTTATTTAAGTCACAAACACACACTAATGCAATCCTTTTTACATCAAAACAGACTTCCATTTGCATTGCCAATTACTAAGATTAGAAGCCCCTTTAGAGTCTCCCACAAGCACCTGCACACCCACCCACCCACCCACCAATCCAGAGAGTCCATCTGAACATACAATTGAAAAGGTAAAGCTTGTGACTCAATGGATACTTACATAGCCCCATCAACATCTTGATGAGATGGAAAGTCAGTCCCTTGTGCTGTTTTTGATCCATTCTAGATACTGGAGACTGCCACCGGTGATAGGCAACGCAATTACTTCGGGCACACTGAGAGAGATAAGGTAAAGGGAATAAGAGAGTAAAGCAAATATCATTCTCTTCTAAAGGTTTTTCTACTCTTAAGACGTTAAGTACTGCAGGTAATAAGTTGGATTGCCTCCTCCGTAACATGTAAACTAGCATATGTCTATCATGTTTTTCAATTACTCCAATGTTCAACTTGCAACTCAATTCTTTAAGCAAGTTTTCTTAGGTAGAAATTATAATACAGAAGCTTTGGCCTTACTCATACTCATGGTTTGCCTTGACATGCTCTGTGAGATCTTGTAAAAGGGATTGCCTAGTTTTGATTATAAGAAGTTCCTCATTATCTGTCTGGATCTGTCAACCAAAAATATGAAAAATACAAATAAGCTCCAAAAGATGCAGTAAACTTATTCATCATGCAAATACACAAGCTTGTGAAAAGTCCAGACAAGGACTGTAAGGTGGTTGTCCATTTCGGTATATACAAATGGTATATTCAATAGTGGGAAAGGCAGCTCTTACCTCTCCCTTCCACTCGTACACAGATTCAATACCTGAAAATACAAAATAAGTATTGTTCAAGAAAATCCACTTAACGAAATAGAGACTTGACACGAATTTCATGCTTCTTTCCTTCATCTACCCAGTTATGCAAAGATCCAAAGTCCAAACTTATAAGTTACCCCAATCCAATTCCACCCTGATACCACCTGAGCCAAGGCCTAGGTAGTCAACTTGATGCCAATTTCACATAAGAGTATCCACTGGAAGCATCATCAAAATCAACTAACAATCCAAGATATGTAGATCAAAAGTAGAAGCCATTTTTTTTTTTCTTTTGGTGGTGATGGGGATTGGGGTGTTGAATAATAAGAAGCAAGAATAGAACCACTTGAAACAGAGATAACAGGATATATCCAAAAACAAGCATCCAGCACTTTGAAATAAAGATGTATATACAAATCATAGCTCCAGAACTGTCTGAAACTCCAATTTTCCACGTCCATTTTCTGTCGTGAGAATGCAGAAACTAAAATCATCAGTTCACATTTGAGAAATACTTGTAGACGCAGGAAAGTCTGGCTGACAGTAATGATCCAAATGTGTAATATTATGGTTATTTTTAGATAAATTGAATGCATAAAACAATGTCTGCCTGGAAATTTGAGTTCAGCATTTTCATTTAAACAAACAATTTGTACTTGCCGAAAAAAACTTTCTTGATTTGGCAATCCATCCTCTTGATTGATCTTTCAACCTCCCATTACTAAAGCAGGGAACATACACGAAAGAACTATGAAGTGCATACCTGGTACACGGTTTACACAAGCAGCAAGTTTCTCTCTGACAATGCTTTCAGCCAACTTCTTACCTAGACAAAGATTGCGCATTTACCAATATAAATTAGGAGTTTCGGGCTACACTTTTACAAATGATATAAGTGACAACAGCCTGCAGTCTGAAACATGCGAATACACAGAGTATAGCGGAATATAAAAGCTAGGTTGGCGAAATAAGCATTAGAGAACCTGTCAATAATGGCTTAAGACAACCCAGCGAATGAACCAGTGTGTGTGTGACCAAACAGACAAAATGACCATTGCCCTCGACTTAATTCAAAAAAGTATGAGGATCATGAAGCTTAGTAATGAATATAATAGCCAGCACAAATCACATTTCTACTTAATTTATCTCAAACCCTCATAAGCAAAAACCGTGACGATATCAAAAAACACGAACCCAGTTCTTTGTTGGGGACAGTGACATAGACGACGATGCTGGGTACAGTGTTGCTACTCCCTTCCATTCTGAAAGTATGGACACTCTTGGCAGGCGATTGGCCACTAAACTTCGATCTGAAACACAATTTCCATGCCCCCATAAATGCAATTCACACTCAAATGAGAATCACAATTGAAGCAAATTCTTATCAGATATATAAGAAGAAATAACACTCCATGCTGTACCGTAAGAGATTGGCAAAGGGAAGAGACTGAGCACAGCCCGTCTTGAGGGGAGAGTTGTAGGAGAGGCAGAGATTGGAGAGACCAAAGCTAAGCACGCAAAAGGCCCCAACCAGAGGCAGGCGGCGTCGTAGTCCGGATGCGGAGACGATGGACAAGGATGATGAGGTTCTGCAGCAAAGCGTGGATGCCATTTTGGGAGGCGGGTTTGGTCTTTATACTACTGATACTATGCTTGATGCCCTCACCACGGGATGGAGCAAGAGCAAATTCCAGCTCCAGAAGTTACGCATCATGCTGAAGTGTTATCTTGATTGTGCCACGTATTGATGGAGTTTAATGGACGGTGATCATGTCACCAGCTGGATGAGTAGCTTGTGCCGAATCTGAATTTGTTTGCTACTGGCTTATTGCGAAATAATATGGGGAAATACTCAGGCCACCGCTGGTGTGCCACCTCTGGGCCACCGTTGGTGGTGCCTTTTTGTTTTTGTTTTTTTTTTTTAATGATTTAAAAAAATTATTTAATATTATTATAAATATTTTATATTTTTTAAATTTAAAAGTATTAAAAAATAACTTGAAAAAAAAAATTAAAAAAAATTTCTAGAGCCTAATGGTGGCTCCCAGCGCCACCAGCGGTGCTAGGTGGCTCTAGCATGACTTAATAATATATCATTGATTTTATAATTTTAATTAAATTATCCGATATGTTATGTTTAAAACTTTTTTATTGGTCAAAACTTAAAAAAAATGATTTAAATAATAATATTAGATACAATTTTAAAATATTCAAATTTCAAGTATTTTAAAATTGTGGTTCATTATTAAAAAATTAATTTTTATATTAATATTATATTTATCTATTTTTTAATAAAAATACGCATTACTTATCAATATAAAACTATAAATATTAATTTTCTTATTTAAAATATGACTTTATATAATATAACTAGAAATAATTAGATTTTAGTATTTGGCTTGATTTGTATTCGAGTTTTTTTTTTTTTTTTTCAATTTTCACGCTTTATTAGTCCAATTTTGGAATTTAACATAAGCGACTGGCGAGAATAAGATGCTAGACAGCGTCCTGGTTCTAGACCCATTAGGGGCCCATTTGAACTGAGAGCCTGGAGGATATAATTTTACTCGAGAATGAATAAACCAAAACATGCTGGAAGGGCTTCGAATAGCTCTGCTTGACATCCATAAAAATATTTGGGCCCAATCTTCAAAACCCTCTCTCAGCTAATTACTCTCAAGCTCTTTATCGTTCAGTGACTTTACAAATTCAGTTGAAGAGAGAGAGAGAGAGAGAGAGAGAGAGAGAGAGTTTACAAATTCGGTAACATATTTCTAGGCCCAAAGATGAAATTTTGAACCAAAATGTCATAAATGGAACAAAAGTGTTTGTGCCTTGTGGTCAGGTTCCATAGGGATAGGTGCATAATTTAAGAATTCAATGTGCCCCCATTGACATTGTTGCCTTGTTCTTGTTGACCTATTGGCCCATGGGTTCTTCATTGAGGTGACCACAAATCAGTCCTGGCCTGCAATGAATGGGCAAGGTTGGTGGTAGCACCACCTACCGGCACATTTTTTTTTATTAGAACATGACAGTATTTTAATTGATTTGGGCCTAGAGACATAAATGCTGACTAATTGAAAGGATGTAAATGCTGACCAAACCTCTATTTTGTGGCAAATGGGAAAGTAAAGCAAGTTTTGGAATCTGTTCAGTCACCCCCACCAGCTGAATGGTTGCTTTGGCTGTGAAATTTGAGTTTCCAAATGTCTTTATAGATACCCCGTTAGGCTATTGCCAATGTAGTTAGGGTTAGAGAGCTACTGAAACTTTTCGTAGTAAATGGTATATGAACATGACATGACAACTTGGTCAAGGTAGCAGAGGAACTTTATTGTCAGGTCTGTTGCAATGACATTATCCTAATGGCAGGGCTGTTTAGGATCTCAAAGGTAAGAATGGATTTGAATAGCACTAGGAAACATTAACCGAGATCACACAAATTTAATATTAAGCCTCATGTGGACAATAGTGACTACACAATTGGACTAAGAAACAGCAACCCTCCCCCCACCCATTTCCCCCCACTTTCCCCCCCGACCATTTATTGCCCTAACGCCAAACTCGGAAACCCACAAAAGCATACACATCCAACAAACGCAGTGGCTTTTTCTATCTTCTGATGCAGACACAACTTTAGCCAAGACAACTGACCCTGCCAGCTCATACTGGTTTTCACGACTTATTTTTAAATTATAAAAATTTTACATGTAGTTATTTTTAAAAAATTTTAATATAAAATAATTATTTTAATCAATTACATAAATATAATTTATAAAAAATAAAAAAAATAACTAACATAATTAAATTAGAGAGTAATACTAATTAATGTAAATTTGCTCTTTTTAGACGAGTCTTAAATTTTTCTCACTCTTCTCAATAAAAGTGCATATTTAAGACTATATAAATAATTTTCTTTAATTAAATTACTGCTATCAGAATCTTGTGACCCAATTAGAGTTTCCAGGGTGGGACAAGATTATTTCAAATAAAGTAAAGAAGGTAATAAAATATAAGATGAGAATAAAACTTAGTTTTTATAGACTCATCTTGATCAACGTGTTTGATTTTATTTTTAGTTTAAATTTAAATTTATAGGTTTAATTGTATTTTTATTTTTTTAAATATAGAGCTTGGGTTTGTCGTGGAGACACAGAAGATACGCCGGATGTTCTGGAAGCTCAATTTTGATGGCGGACAGCGGAGTCATACTGGTTTCACATGCCTAGACGACCAACCGTTACAAGCTCAATGCATAGAGCAAGACTCTATTTATTTTTTTATTCAAGTTTTTTGTTGTTTTCATTTATATTTTTTCTGTTTATTTTACTTATAACTCCTGATCTGTAAAATTAGTAAACACTTAAGATTTTTTTATTAGCATGAGGGTGTGTTAGTTTATAGTTGTAGTGAATCTCAAGGACTTGCTTAATTTGCAAGAGTTATTAGTTAATGAAATTTAGGTTATTTTTAATCTAAACTTGGCCAATGCCTTGAAGCCAGATTCTGGGTTCCGGATCAGTGGTTCCTTAATCTGCAATTGATATTGTCTTATCGAGTGGTCATTTTCTCTAGAGATGGGAAGAAGTTCAGAAGAAAAAAATACCAAAGTCCTCGGAATCTCCTCTCTAGGGTTCATATAATATTTGATATATGTTACTCAAACTATTCCAGGAATATTTAAGAGCCTTCCCAGAAACTGCTAGCTAGTGACTGGCTCATGCCCAAAACAATGGTTTGATAAATTGATAACGACAGTTATGATCCATGATTCTACGTAATCCCGTAAACAAAAATAATAATCTCGGTTATCTGAAATTTTGTGTAATTATATATGAGGTAATTTTACAATTTGACGTATCACACTAAATTATATTAATTTATAAATTTATTTTTGTGAAATATCTTTACCAGTATTTTTGAAATCTAGACGTGTTATTGAAGTTTATTTCAATCCTCATAAATGGCTTCGGAGGGAGATTGTAATGTTTGAATTGAATACGTGAGAATGATAAAAAGGATTCCATATCTTTCATAATTATTACAAATTACTCGAAATTGTAATCTTGAACAGTCATCGTTACAACATATAAAAAGGAGAGGGGGGCGGGGAGACATATATTAAGAAAAAACAACTTGAATCATAGAAAATGAAAGAAGTGGGCACCCAAGGCTACAGCGTACAAGCACCGTTCCAGAAAGCATATGAGCAAGATTGCCTTGGGCTTGTAACAGTAAAGGGAAAAATAATTAATGGAAATGAATGAATTAAAAAAAAAAAAAAATGCAGTGGATGTGAATGACACTTTGTGAAACTCGGATCTCAAACAGTGTAGGGAAGACTCCTCTTTTTAGACCATTTGAGTAAGAAGTCTTTTGAGATGAGGAAGAGGAGGGGGCCTCATCCATCACTCGTGCTTCTTCTCACCACCTTAAAATAATGAGCCATATTTTAAGTATTAAATACATATTAAATATGGTCTTTGAAATTTGCACAAACTGACATAAGCCATATGAACAGAGTGTGTGGTCACTTGACCCACTTTGGTACTGGCCCTGCTATGAAAGTTTTTGAGTGTGAAGCTGCAAAAGCGGGAAAAAGGGTGAATTCCAAAGAGTACAAAAAAAATAAAAAATAAAAAGAGAGAACAAGATAAAAAAGAACATTTCAAAGAATGTAGAGACAAAAGGGTTGGAAATTTGTGTCCCCAAAAGTCTCTTTAGGAAATCCATTTTTTAGCATGCCTTAAGTGAATCCAAGAGAGTAAGCATCCTAAGTAAAATTTAGTTTGTGGTCCAATTCAGTCCACGTTTTTACCTTAGAATATTTCACTAATTATGGTAAAGTTTTTCAATGTTTGAAATTTTTCTTCAGGGATATGAAGAAAACTATCCCACTCTCTATAACCTTGCAGTACTCTTAAACTCTGTGATATTGTTGCCTTCAAAGTTGAGAAATTTAAAACCTGATGTACGACCTTTTAAATCTATGAAGGGGGTATAGATTTACAACTATTGGACCATCTAGGACTTATCATCAGAATGTTAAACACACACAAAGAGGGTGGGGAGGATGTCAAAGTCGAAATAATTAGTTAATTGAGAAGAAACACATAGTCAAGGGCATCTGCTGAGAACAGAAAATTTGGACCAAATTGTTGACAAAGAATGTATTCAATTGCAAGATTTACTCTTTCTTTTACAGTTCTCATGATTAAGATCCTCACCTCTACCAAAAAAAGAAGAAGAAAAGACCGTAAATAACAGCACTGCCATGGTAAAAAAAAAGAAAGTAAATGAATCCTCCTGTCAACCAGACGTGTTAGATTGTGATCAGAATCAAAGACTCCACTTAAGTAGTATTAATCTCTTAATCTCGAGTTAGCAAAAGGATTGCTTCAAAGTTCAAAACGACATTTTGTACTTGTAAATGGGTGACCCACATTTCTGCAAAACCCAAAACGAAACGCGCCTAAAAGTTGCAAAAACCAGCAAAAGGTGCATATCTTTTTTGTAATTCTTTGGCTCTATGTAGAGACAGTCCTTTAATTTCCCTCTCCAACTACATTTTCTGGCTGATTTGGACAAGATTTCCTCATTTCATCATTAAGTTTTATCTTTGCTGGTCACTGAAAATGACACGAGCTGGTCCAAGTTTGATGTGCTGTTTCACTAAATACAATACACCACCTTTATGCATTTTATTACAATTAAACGTGGATCCAGTTACAGGGCAAAATCGATGGAAAAAAATAGTGACAATGTGAATTTCCACCGGTGCAACTCACTGGAGACATGCAACGTGCATAAAAAGACAACGGATAAATTAATAATTAATTGCAAATTGGCACATGTTATAGCTAAGAACAATAATATTCTTCCTCTTAATTTTATTATTGTGATCTTATTTGTTGACGTGATATATTTAAAGAGTTTTGTTATTTATCATCTCACATACTATAATTTCTTTTAACTTTTTTTTATTTTTCTTAAATTAATTGAATTCTTTTACTCATTACCTATACATCACATATATAATAAGAAAAAATGATAAAATAAAATAAAATTAATGTGTGGTATGTGGAGATGACAAATAAAAATTTTCATATTTTATGCAGTTCCAAATATTTATTACTTAAAATAGAAAGTTATTTAAAATATGTCTTATCAAAATATGTGACTAGGATGATAAATTTAAAATAAAGAAAAACATGTTCGTGTCTATATGCATATTCAATGTATAGTTCGTGTCTATATGTATATACAATGTATAGACAAGTTGTGTGTACCAGATGAATACTAGGTATTATTAAAAAAGAAACCAAAAGAGAACTAAAAAAAGGACAGGTACAAGCGTAATTAATGCAGAAGCGGAATAACTTGGGTTTACGCCTTTGTGGCTCTTCACTACCATTAATCCATGCCTATCTATTCTATACAAGTTGCTGACCTATCCATTAGCCATTTTGTGCGTTTATTTTCACGGATCGATAGCTTATATATATATCGTTGTTGCAAAGAAAGAAAGTATATTATAGAATTATTTATCTTTATTAAAGTGGAAGAATAATATGATTTAGGACATATCATTATGCGATACTGTCTAGCTATTGGAAGTATTCGTATTTTTTTTTTCCCTTCAAAAATAAAAAGAGGACTCCTAGGTTTACCATTTACCACCAAGACAACCTTTTCATCATAAAACTAAGTCCAATATATCGATTATCGCCACCCTTTTGATACTCTTGAGTGGCAAAAACCTGTTTTGGCAATAGAAAAATGTTTGTGTCCTTTCAAAGTGATCGCTGGTAATACAAATATTTTATTTTAATTTTTTATTTAATAATTAAGAAAATAATTTTAAATATATTAATATTTTTTTATTTTTAAAAATATTTAAATATATTAAAAAAATATACATGCGATCAAAATTAGCGGTGTACTCTTTGCTTTATTCCTTCGACTTTGTTACGTCCTGCTCCAAGAATTTTCTAGTTTGTTAAGAAACATATTTTCTTTTCTTATTTACACACAAAAAAAGTCACATCAGTCAAGACTCCTGACCGATATTATTTTTGGCAAACGAGACAGCCATTGCACCGTCATATACTTTGGTTGGGTTGGTTACAGCTGTAAGAATGTTGTCTCATATAATTATTATTTTTAAATTTTTATATAAAATAAAATATTTAATTTAATTTTTTTAATTAACATTAAAAATTTAAATTATAATAATATTTTATTTAATTTGATCTACGTAATCAAATGATACTTTAATTAAATCGTTAAATTAATCTCGAATTTGATGGATATAATATTTCCTGATTTCCTTTTCATCTCTCTACTAAGAAAAGTCAATTTTTTTGTTATAATCAAGAGAAACACAAAATTCAACCCAATAAAAAGGATAAAAAATAACGCACACAAGCACAAAAGATTAATGAGGGAAAATGTCTTCTTCTTTTTTTTTTTTTAACACAAAAAAGCGTGACTCGTTTGGTAAAAGAGAGTCGGTACGTGTGGAAAAGGCCAAGGACTGGAAAAGGCATAGTCAAAATCGTAATTTCAAAAAGAAACGGATGCTTCAGGTCATTCGCTGCTACATCCAGATCACACGCGTCAGCACGGGAGGATAAAGACAGACTCACAGCCGATTGGTCAGTCCTCGATATCCACTTTACGCCTTTATGCTCCCATCTTCCCTCTTATTACCTGACCAAATAATGCAATTTTTGTACTCAATAATAGTAATAATAAAAGAAAAATCTGTTAATTTATTGAATAAGTCATTTTGTTAATACCTCTTATCTTATCTCCTAAACTCTGATACTAAAATGGTATAATTTCTAAAGAAAATAAATTGAATAATAAAATGTAATACATAAATGTGATTTTGTATAATCTGATTGAGTAATTTAATTTTGTTCAATAATTGTAATTATTTTGATGGCATTTAATAGCACAGTGGCTGAAACTAATTATTGATCGTCTTTCTTTTATTTGGCATTCAATCTTCGTTTTGGAGTACAGTACCCTTAGGATGTCTTTTTCTTTTTTGGACTCCATTTTATTTTCAGGACATCTCACTTTCGAGAAAACTCTCTCTCTCTCTCTCTCTGTGGAGTCTGTATGCCCTTATCGAGGTACAAATATTTTTCACGCTCAAATCCTTTTGATTCTCATCTCTCGCTCCCAGTACCCTCTCTCTCTCTCTCTCTCTCTCTCTCTCTCTAGCGGAGGCACTCATTTCCTTCATAAGCCACTATCAAGAAGTAGTCTTTTAAGCCCCAAGTTTGATAGGGGTGAGAGAACGGGGAGAGAGAGAGAGCTCTCCACTCCATAGTTTCTGTATTATTTTCTCACACCACTCGCTGTTTCCTCAACATTCACGGTTTTTTACAAATTTCTTTTGGAAAATCTGTACTCTTCCTCCACAATACCTGAAACCAATCTGTACTTAAAACCCACGTTTTCGCTCCCATTTCTCATCTGATGCAACTTGTTATTTAGAGAGAGTTTTCTTAAGCCTTGAAAAATGGCACCAAGTTTTGACTCTGCAGTTTCAAGCCTTCTTTGTTCGGAGGAGAACAGCATTTTCGATGAAAACGATTATGGAACAGCGGAGGAGTTTGAGACCACGTGGCGTTATAGGAATCGTCGAAACCATAGTCAAGACCGGGCCTATGGTGACGGCGACGGATTACCGCTGCAGAGTGACGAGTGTTTGGCTATGATGGTCGGAAAGGAATGCCAACATTTGCCTGCTGTTGATTACTTGAAGAGGCTGCGGAGAGGAGATTTTGACTTGGGAGCTAGAAGACAAGCTGTTGATTGGATTTTGAAGGTGGGTTTTTGGCTATGTTCTCGGGTTTCTAGAGTTTCTCATTCGATCTCTCTTTGCCTTGCCTGAATGAATGTTTTATACTTCCCTCAGTTTTATGACATTCGTATTTTGTATCTTTCGGTAACTTTGACGTCGTTTGATATTTTTGGTTATTTGGTCTTTGGAAAATCCTCCAAAATGCCAAACACAAACTGGAGTTGCATCGATCGTCTGTTGCATCCCCTCCGTTTATCGTATTTATACCTTTCTTCCTTTTGCATGCTTTGTTTTTCTCTTCTTCCCTTCTCCTGATTAGCAACCAGCTGAAGAACTGTTTGATTATTTTACTTCCGTTGGCATTTGTTGAAGCTCAAGGCTAATGCTCATATACCTTTGTAACAGGTTCATGCCCATTTCAGCTTTGGACCTCTGTGTGCATATTTAGCTATAAACTACTTGGATCGCTTCCTTTCTGCTTATGAATTTCCTGTAAGTTGAGAAATGAAGCAAGCGATTCTTTTGGTCTCAATACTGTATACAGCATGTTATAAAGCCCATTTTTTTTAATTCTATGTACTCTGCATGCACATTTGCAGAAGAGCAAATCTTGGACAATGCAATTGTTGGCCGTCGCATGTTTATCTCTTGCTGCCAAAGTGGAGGAGACAGAAGTTCCCCTATCTCTAGATTTGCAGGTTAGGGTCATGTTAATTAAGATTTCTGCATAATTCTTTACTTGTTCTGCCCGTCCGTGTCCTGATGATCACAATACTCATAATAGGTGGGTGATGCAAAATTTGTGTTCGAAGCAAGAACAATTCAAAGGATGGAACTTTTGGTTCTGAGTACCTTGAGGTGGAGAATGCAAGCAGTTACCCCTTTCTCGTTCATAGACTACTTCCTTTGCAAGATCATCGGTGATCCAACCCCACTAAGAACATCAATCTTGAGATCAATCCAACTCATATTAAGCACACTTAAAGGTGACTCAGACGGCACGTAGTGCTATAATTCTTTTCCCATGGTAACAAGTTTGATAGACGGGGGAGATAGAAAGTTTAATTTTTGGTGGGTGGGAATTCAATGCAGGGATTGATTTCTTGGAGTTCAGGCCTTCAGAGGTTGCAGCAGCGGTGGCAATAGCTGTTGCAGAAGAAACCCAAACAATAGACACGGAGACAGCAACTTCTCTTCTCAGTCAACATGTAGAAAAGGTGCGTGGTCGGTTCACCAACCAAAAAGGGACTTTCATATGATGATTTTGGCTTTTTCTCTTATCATTCTTAACTGATTACTTGCAAAAATTTCATTTTGGAGGCAGTACCTAATGTTGATATCACTTCTGATTATGGTGCTTGCAGGAGAGAGTGCTCAAATGCATCATGATGATCCGTGATTTTTTATTAATTAATAACGGTTCTGTTAAGAACACGACTGTTTCAATCCCATCTGTTCCCCAAAGCCCAATTGGGGTGTTGGATGCAGCATGCTTGACCTATAAAAGTGATGAGGTTACGGTTGATTCATGTGCAAGTTCTTCACAAAGTAGCCCGGATGCTAAAAGGAGGAAGCTAAACAGAACCTTTGAAGTGGGGCTATAAAGTCGTGGAATGTGTAGATTATGTGGGATTCTCACTTCAGTACCCAGAACAAACGTGTGCTTTTGTTACCTTAGGAACTTTGGTTTGTTTTTGAAGGTGCCCCTTGAAAGATACCCGAGGAGTACTGCCAGGGCCAGACAAAGAAAGGGATTGAAAAGGAAAAGGAGGGTGGAAGAAAATTTTGGAGTTGAGAAGTTGAGTCATGGGTAGAGGATGGAGGACGAGTAATAGGAATGGAATCAGTGTATTTCATGATCTTAGCGTGAAGAAAGGTAGGCAGCTGTTAATTATTAGACATCTTAACGGCTAGAGACGCTAGAGAAATGAGACAGATGAAAAAAAAAGAAAAAAGGAAAAAAAACCAGAAGAAAATATTTATTGTGTTTGAGAAATACAGTTTGAGTAGATTTGGAGTTTCATTGGTTGAAAAAAAAAAAGACTAAAAAACTAAAAATTAAATGTTCCTGAGAAATATTTATTTGAGAGAATTGTTAATTTTTCAAGTTCACGTGTTTGTTCATTATTTCTGTATTCTATGATTAATTGACCTTACAGAATTGATCTGAAGCAGCTCTTAGGTTTTGCATAAGTAGCTGAGAATTAATTTAGGAAGACTTCTTTTGGTTATATAATATTATTAAAATATATATATTTTTTTAATCTGAAAAAATTAAATTATTTATTTACCTCTTGCCCAACAATTATTAATAAAGTATCTTAATTTTTTTTTTATTTAATCATTATAAATTTTTAAATAAAATATAATAAATAATTGAAGTTTTTTTATTATCTATTTAAACTAGAAGAGACGATGCTTAGCAATATTTTTAACGCAAACAAAGACAGGTCTGTCATTATTCTTTCTGCACTAACGATCTGTTTATTCCAAAGTTAGAAGGAAAGAAATCAGAGGGGCATTCCACGCCCAAAGTGTAAAGGGCACCTGACCAACTTCCAGACATGATTCCGCAATCCCTTAAAGCGGAGGGCCAATAGCAGAGTGCACTGCGCATCTAAAGTATCTAAAGTATTAGTTCGAGTATTAAAACCATATTAATTTTCTGTCTGTACGTGACTCAGTCAATGTCTGGATAGAAGAATTGGTAGTAATCAGTGGTTGCCTAGTTTCTCCATCTCATGATCGTCAGACTAACTAGGGTTCTATTCCAGATGTCATGATCGTAGTAAACATCCAATCTTTTCACGATTGACAGCTTGGAACAACTAGATGGCATCAAAATTTACATCCGCTCATCCATTCATTGACAGGCCAGATAAGAAAGTAGGTGCCTAATTGAATTAACGTAAAGCACTGTTGTTATATATACTCTCTCTCCCCCTGTTCTCCCTCCAGTATCTCATCGTTCTTCCTCCATTATTTCTTTATATTATTTAATAAAAAATAATAATATATTTTTATATAAATTTTTAATTTTTAAAAAAATAATAAAAAAACAAATTGAAAAAAAATATTATTAAATTTATAATATTTTATTATTATTTTTACTAATAGATAAATAATTTAATGTAAAAATAAATTTTAAATAGAATAGTTAAATATAAAATTGTCATATTATTCAGATTTTATATTTATATTTCGATAATTTCTAAGTTAATTAAAATGAGTTGAGATTGAATGTTTATTATTTTTTAATAATATAACTAAAGAATAATGATATTATTAATATTTTAAAATTTGAAAAAATAAATTTTTTTATTATATTTTATATAAAAATTTATAAAAATTATAATGATGAGATGAAATAAAATAGATCATTTCAATCCAAGCCTAGCCTTAATAATTTTTCTATTGTATTTATGGTTTTAACATGGAGTTTAAAGTTGCAATCACATAGCATGCACAAACTAATCGTTTTTTGTTTTTTTTTTTTAACTTTCGAGTCAAAAAATAGTTTGATATATATATATATATATATGTATACAAAACGTAGTGGTCCATGGTATTGACGTTACTCATCGACAATGAATGGGTATTTGAGCAAGAGTTTTGCTACATACAAATATAGTTTCGCACTAATCTGTGTACCAATACTGATTTATTCATACTTAAAATTTAAATTAACATTGTTTTCAATAAAATTTACTTTTTGACCAATCACATCACATTGATACACAGATTAGTGCACAACTATACTTGCAACTATATTTTTCTTTTGAGCAACGGTGCTGTAAACTGGACATCATTTAACCACTCAGCATGGCTAAATCTAGATATATATATATATATTTTTTTTAAAAAGCCTTCAAATCATATCAGTCGAGCATCAGATTAATCGAATGAAAGATGGACAGATATATGAATTAGGGTGTCAGTTCGGATTCATATGAATCAGGGCCGAAAGCCTGTAAACGACTCAAACCGGTCTTTAGCTTCCGTACCTCGACTCGATTCAAAATATTAAGTTTGAGATTTTTTTTTGGAAAATGCTAGATCCCAATTTTTTTTTTTTTTCTTAGTGATTAAGTAAAAATTGTTTAATATTATTATGAATTTTTTATATTTTTTAAATATTTAAAAACATTAAAAAAATGATGTGAAAAAAAAAAACAAAAATAAAAAAAAAATTTTGGCCTAGCGGGAGTCCCAGCGGTGGCCCTAGCACTACCCTTTTTTTTTTATGCTTTCGACTTGATAAATTAAATTTTCAATTCAAATTAAATTTTCAATTCAAATTAAATTTCATCTCATAAATGAGTTGGAGTACGAACTTAAACTTGAATTATTTATTTATTTTTATTTTTTAAATAATTAATAAATTAAATAAATAAAATTTTTATTATTGAATTTATAGAAATAATAAATAAAACTTTTATTAAATTATAAAATTTTTAAAAATTTATAAATAATTAATATCTAACTAATTGATATTTATCTAAAATAATAATTTATTATATTCCTATATATATTATTAATACATACACTTAATATGATATCATATATCTATTTCATATATAGTTTCCATATATTAGTATATTAAATTATTAAATTTTATTGATTAATAATTATACAAATTATAAAATATACATATGAAGTATATTCACTATATAAACATATGAAATTATATTACATATTATATATTTAATTATAAAAGTGATATGCTTATATTATTAACTAATACATATATATAAATAATTATGTATATATACATAAGTGTGTATATATTTATCAATATATAAATGAGTTTTAATCGAGTTGAGCTAACGAGTTGAGTCGACCATAAACGAGCAGGCCTTAAAAAAACCTTAGCCAAATCGAGTAGAATTTTGTTGGGTATGTGTCATTTACAAATTGAGCGGTATCTACTTTTACGAATAAACTTTTTTATTTCACAATTCAAATTTAACCGAGAGAGTACTAAGTGGGCTATCGAACAAATAGGTTCATTTACAGCTCCACGTAAGATGCAACAAAATTGCTATAATCACTTAATGTTGGCTCCGATTGGGTCCGATAATTTTTTTTAGAATATTATTTTTATTTTTATTTTTATTTTTTTATTTTTAAATAAATATTTTTTAATAATATTGTTAATTTTTAAAAAAATATATTTAAAAATATCTAAAAATAATAATTAAAAATAACTTGAAAAAAAAAATTCTTCTCGGTATGGATCTCGTGCTCAACATGCAATTTCAGTAAAGAGATCAAACACATGAAATCGATTTAGATGTTAAATTGAGTTGAGATAAAAGTTAAAAATTTAAATAAAATATTATTAGAATATTATTTTTTAATATTATTATTATTATTTTAAAATTTATAAAAATTAAATTATTTATTATATTTTATGTTAAAAGTTAAATTGAGATAAGTTGAAAAAGGAAACGGACTAATCACCCCGGAAACAATCCAAAAGCATTTGATTGGTTAGAGCATTTTTTTCAGTCCTTGACCAACTCAACTTAGTAGCAGGATTAAGAGCATTCCCATCCTATACCATAAAAGCACTGCTTTCTCAAATTTTAAGAAAAAGTTTGGAGATTTAACTACTCCCCATCGGGCCATCCCATTCCCCATTTTGTAGTGAATGGATGGGATTACTAGAAAGGATCCCCAAATGTGGGAACTCACTATTTACCTCTAAATCATTATTTTAAGTTTATAATTAAATTTCTAGTTAAGTTTATAAATATAATTAAGAGAAAAAAACTAATAAAGAAATATTCTTTTAATAAAATAGAGAAAGAATAAGAAATGAGATGTATGAGATTTTTTAAAGATGAGTAAAATTTAGGAAAAATTTAGGGAATGTGATTTTTAATTAAATTATAAGAAATTTAATGGAGAACCCAATATGAATACTTTAAGGGCTGATTTGTTTATATAAGATTAAACTATCTCATCTCATATAATCATTATATTTAAAAAAAAAAAAATCATATAAAATATAATAAACAACTCAATTTTTTAAAGTTTTAAAATAAAAAGAATATTAAAAAAATTATATTATATCAATATTTTATTCAACTTTCAACTTTTTATCTTATTTCATTTCATCTGTATAGGTCTAAGTGTCAAAAAGTCCCTCCAACAAAAGTGAGTTTTTCCAGGACCAATTCTATAATTTCTATCAAGCTGCACGATGATGGGGATATTCAATGGCATTTATTGATTTATCACAAAGATATTGAGGTACGTATTTAATTTTAATGAATGCTACTGTTAAGTATAAATCCCATGATTCTTGTCTTCACTCAGGGTCTTGATTTGTTTCCTTATTAGTTCTCCTTGATTGTGGCAATCTGATCTATGTACATGACTACCTTTGAAGTATGGCAGTGTGGCACAACCGCTTGGCACACCCTCATCTTCAAGTTGTTTCTTCACTGTCATCAAATAAATGTTTAGAGATTTATGGTGTTTTGAATAAGAACTTTTTGCATGTCAAATGAGCAAAAGTAAAGGACTTTCCTTTACTTCATCTAGTCGATGTCCATCTCGTCCGCTCTTTTTAATTTATTGTGATGTATGGAGCCCTGCACAAGTCCCCTCTATTTCTGGATTTATGTATTATATTTATCGTTATTAATGATTTCAGCCGTTTTGTATGGTCTATCCTATGAAAGTAAAGAGTGATAGCATTACATGCTTTCTTCATTTTAAAAGGATAATAGAAAATTGTCTGTGTACAAAGATCAAATGTTTCCAGAGTGATGGTGCACTAGAATTGACAAAAGGTGAATTCAAATCAGTTTTGGATGATTATGGCAGTATTCCTAGAATCTCATGTCCACACACCCAACAACAAAACGGTATTTCTGAGAGCAAGCAATAGCACCTGAGGCCTTCTAAATCAGCAGCAATTGTTGAACCTACCCATCCACTTTATGTCCAGCCAAGGGGTCTCTCCATCCCACTTCACACCAGCACCTCCACAACCATCTTCATTTTTTCCCTCTCCATTATCATCTCATCATGTTCCTTCTACATCCAATCATTTTCCCAATGACACAAACAACACCTCATCTCAATCATCCTTTCTTATAGACTCCAACTCCTCAGATAACGACAATAATTCCATATTACCCTCTTCACCTTCTCCACCAACTACAGCACATTTAGCTCCACCACCCTCACCTAAGGAGACTCACCCCATGATTACTCGGCTTAAGCTTGGTATTGTTAAACCCAAACACAGAACCTAACTTCCCACAAAGCATCCCATTCCTCAAGCCCTTTTGACCTATCTACCCTCCAAAGATAACCTCCCTCCACATTCAACCAAGCTTTCAAGGATGTCAAATGACGTGCTGCTATGCAAGATTAGTTCAATGCTCTCATTTCCAATGGCACGTGGTCCCTTGTTCCTCAACTACCCTCCATGATGTAGTGGGCTCTAAATGGGTTTACATGATCAAAGAAAAACCTAATGGCTCCATAGAAAGGTATAAAGCTTGCTTGGTTGCCAAGAGGTACGCCCAACAAAAAGGTGTTGACTTCATCGACACATTTAGTCCCATGGTTAAACCTACCACCATTCGAACAGTCCTCTCTCTTGCTCTTGCTCAACAATGGTCTATTAGGTAGCTAGATGTCAAAAGCGCTTTCCTCCATTGATTGCTTTTTGAGGTGGTTTATATAGAGCAACCTCTTGGCTTTCATCAGTTGTCTCATCCCATGCATGTTTGTCGCCTTCATAAGGCGATTTATAGTTTAAAACAGGCTCCCTCGTGCTTGGTTTCAGCAGTTTAGCTCCTTTTTACTACACTATAGGTTTCGATGTAGTCGAGCCAACTCTAGCATGTTTGTCTTTCAAACAATAGTTGGGATCCTGGTTTTACTTTCTATGTTGATGACTTTGTCTTCATCAGCAGCAACTCCATTCTTTTGCAATCCTTTATTACATTGCTTAGCGAACGAACTTGTTGATTTTAGGTTTTCGACAAGATAAACAAATAATGCAACAAACTAGCAAGATTGATTCAAGAAATCACAAACAGAAAAACATAAGCAGACTTATCAATGAGAAAATGGAACGAAAGTACCAAGAACACAAGGATTTAACGTGGTTCAATCCGTTCGGATCTACGTCCACAGGGGGAACTGGCCAGAGATCGTTTTATTCCTTCTTCAAAACACGCCAGAGGTAGGTTACAAGATTCAGGCCACCAAATGACCTTAACTCCCTCACTATCCCTTTCGGATTACAAGTTTCTCTCAAACCCTAATTTCCCTCTCGAAACCCCTTTGCATTTCACTCATACGGCTCTGTTTTTATTCACTTTGTACAGTGGCCATCACATGGCCTTTTATATCACAGACTCATACCACGGCCAACCCTAATGCATATGATCTAAACACGTGGCTTTGTAATAACCACCGGATTACACTAACAGAGTTAATATATGTAAAATTACAAGAATGTCCTTATTTATACAAATTATTGACACAGAACACAACAGAACTCCACAGGGACTTCATCTTTCTCAAGCAAAGTATGCTTTTGCTCTTCTATCATGCACTAATATGCTATAGGCCAAGCCATGCTCCACTCCAGCCTCGGCAGGATGTAAGCTCTGTCTCCATGATGGTGAGTCACTTTCAGATCCATCCCAATATCGACAAATTGTGGGTACCTTACAACATCTTACAATGACACGACCTGATCTTACTTATGCTGTTAATCAAGTTTGTCAGGAGCATTCTCTCACAAATTTTCACTTATAAGCTGTAAAGCGTACCCTTCACTATGTCAAAGGCACACTCGATCTTGGCATTCATTTGACCTCTTGCTCCTCCACCACCATCCATGCCTTCTCGGATGCTGATTGGGCTGGCTGCCTAGATAGTCGTCACTCCATAACTGGTTTTTGCATTTTCATTAGTTCTAATCTTGTCTCTTGGTCTTGCAAGAAGGAAGCTACTGTTGGTGGGTGTCAAGTGTTGAGGTTGCGTATCGTGCTGTAGCATCTACCGCTGCAGAACTCGTTTGGCTTCGCTCTCCACTCAGTGAGCTCCATGCCCCTTTCTGCTACTACGGCTCGCAAATTGTTTTTGAAGATATTGCGGACAAATGTTCATATTTCGACAAGACAATGTTGCCTGCGAAATTAAAGAACAGAGATATAGAGAATGCAAGGAAATTAGCTATAACAATTAAGGAAGCTTTAACAACATAAACAACACAGAAATTATGTGCTCTTTATAATTTCTACGATTTCTTCAAATCAATCATCTCAAATCGTGGAGAGAATCCACAAAATTCCTTCAAGAAATGAATGATAGCTAGACGCAAGCATTAGGAACGAGAACAAAACCACGCGGTGCAATCCTGAGAAAAAATGAGCATCGAAAATTACAAAAGAACGAGCTCAAAATCAAATGGCAAGCGCATTGGTCAGGGTGATGCGACCCGGGGAAAGAATCAACCAAACAACATTACCTAATTTATCTTCCATGGATTTGACAGGACCGGAAATAAAAACTACCACCTCCTCTGGTGCTGGTATGGAACTATAGAAGCTGAGAGAGCAAACTCAAAAGAATTGCTTCCGTTGATACATCGCAATTCGTTAAAATATTCGTTAACATTTTATATCGCTTTTTCCAAAACTGAGTTGGCATACTTAAAATTAAGAAATTCACTTGAAAATTATATTTTATATACCTATTTCTTTTTCAATCCTAATATATTTCAGGGAATTAATGTCAGTGCTTTGTTAAAATGTCAATGTAATCTCTCTTCCAAGCTCTTGGCCATGGGCCGCCGCCATGCCAATTCAAAATTCGAAATCGACTCGTGAAAATAAGCTAAAGGCCTTGGGGTCAAGGAAGAATTTTCTACTTAAAACACAAATCACATATTTCTCATCAAATTCAACCGTTCAATTAAAATCTGAAATAAAATTAAGTCACAACAGTTTGCCTTGCAGTATCCTCAAACCACAGTGCCTCTGGCCCAAACAGAAGCGTTGCCTGTCATGGACTGAGATGATAGAGCCCACATTATTCCGCATATAGAAGGCAGAATCCTCAGCCAACTTGTTCTTGGGCTTAAAAGCGCAATAAATCGATGGACTGATAGTAACCCAATCATTTGGGCCATTTTTTACAAAATAAAGTCCCGTCATGTAAATATGTGAATAGTACAAATACGGCGTCGTTTTCATGCGACAAAGTCACAGTACAATATAGATTCCTCTCCGTTGGGGATGTTGACAATTTGGAATTGACCGCATCATTTTCTATAGGGTCGTACAAATTTACAACCACAATATGGAGGACAAGTTGGCTTATAATCAATCTCGGCTGGCTGTCGCAGTCCACCAGCAGTCGTACTTCTGGTACTTCTCAACTCGGCACGTTGACCCCATCCCCCATGCGCAAAAGCCAGCTTCGAAAAAGTCAGTCACACCCCTCCCTTGTACCAACCCTTTTTTTATTATTTAAACCCATGCCCTTAAACTTCCCCACAATTCTGCTCACTCACCCCTCTACTTTCCATATAATACTATTTCTTTCCCCCCTCTCCTACATCTCTAGACCCCTTGTTCCATTCCCTCCTACGACTATTTTAACCGGCCACATCACTGTGAATAAACACGCTTTAAATGATTACCAGAACCCCTCTACGTTGAAACCTGCCTTCCTGACTGACTTGCCCTGGCTAGCTAACTAGCTCCAGTTTTAGGGCCAGCATCTACAGAAGCTGGAGCTAAGAAAATGCCTCTTTTTTCCCTCCTCATTGAGGTTAGTTTTTTATTACCCGCGAAGTGATTTTTGGTGGTGGGGGAGCGTACGTACGATTGTCTAGCGTGATAGATGGACCTAACCTACCTCTATTAAGGATTTCGTAGGATGAACTCGTTTGTCAAACAATTTGCATCCCAAAGCTATAGAAGTCCACAATTTTATCACTAATAATCTCCTTCTTACGTTGAAAGTGACAACCTTAAAATAATTTATTGAGGAGTTGATATTGTCAAGGTGGGGATTATGTGTGTGAAATTTGGGATCTATTTCCAAGAATAAAAGGTGTTATAATTACGACGGAAACGACTAGAATATATGTGCACTCGTGCAGTTACAGTACCCAAATCGTGTGGTATAAAACCATGGAAAGACAGGGAACAATGAGCTGATCAATGTGTTATTAGGTTGTATGAAGTAAGTTTGAGGTTAATTTATATATTGATATCTTTGCTTTTAACACGCACGTGACATATCAATGTGGGGCTATATTGGATTAAAAAGTCTGGTGATCAACAACAAACTTACCAACAATTGATAGACCTTCGTAACTTGGATTGCACGAGTGTCAATCTTTTGTTTTTGTTTTTAGCTTAAATTCTTATTTAAAATATATTAATAATTTCATTATTTTAATTTTAAAATAAAAATAATATTTTAATAACATTATATTTAAGTATAACTTTTACCTCATTCTATGCGTTTATTTTTCTCTAACAGACTGAGCGTGTACATCTTTTGACTTGATTGGATTACGATTTTGTGTTTATTTGGAGGAAAAATCTATTTATCATCCTCACACTTCACACACCACACTTATTTTAATTTTTTTTTTTCATTTTTTCTATAATAAATATGTAGTGTGTGGATGATAAATAAAATAATTTAATTAGTTTAATAAGAATAAAATAAAATAAAAAAAATAATAATAATAATATTTTAATATATAAAATGTGTGGTGTAGGATGATGTGTAGCATTTCTTTTGTTTGGGATACTGATCATCTGGCGGGTGCAAGTTTCTTAACGTCAGACATGCGATGTTTCTTTTTTTTTTTGTCAGGATTGGTTATACAATTCATATCAGATAAAATAACATACTTTATTAAATAAAATATTTTTTATATTAATTTTATTTATAAATTTAAAAAAAATTATTTATTTATTATATTTTATATAAAAATTTATAAAAATTATAATATTTATATGAGATAAGATATTTTTAGTTTGAGTATTCAAACAAACCTTTAATCTTTTAAATTTATTGTTAATGTTTTATAATTTACAGTGTGGTGCAAGTGGATATTGAAAATAAAAATAATTATAATTTTGAGTATCTAAGTACTGTATAATTATTTTTTAAAAAAATAAATATAAGATATAAATTTAAAAAATTAATTTTTTAATAATTAACAACATTTTTTTTAAATAATTATATAACACATAAATACTTTATGAATATATTACGTAACATTATTCAAATTCATCCCTAAACAGATATTTTAATAGAGTAATGTAATTCATTTTTTAATTTTTATCATATTATAATTTTATAATAAATTTTTAGATGATTAAAAATTATTTATTATATTTTATTTATAAATTTATTATTTTATATTATAACATAAAATGGGGAAAAGATAATAAATAAATAATAAATAAATTTTTTCATTTCAATATCGAAGCACGAATGGTAAATAAATTCGCAAAGAAAATTATTGGAATGAGAACAAAAGCTCAGTGCGAAGGAATGAGATTCTGAAGATTGGAGGGCTGGAATGCAAAACACGCCGAAGGTGAAGCACTAAGCCCGAAAATCACCGCAAAGTAAGCAAAAGGTGACTAAAAAAAAACTGAGAGTTAAAAACACGCCAAAGGATAGCACGCCACTGGCGGCTACGCGTCCAGAAGAGCCGCTGATACGGTGGGTCCCACCCACCCGAGACACGTCACTCTTAAATGACAGGCCCAACGTCCTCGCGTGCATCCCACCCCCACCATTTAACAATAGTTTGACCACACTCTCACACATTACCCCAAAAACAAAATCAGAGAGAGAGAGAGAGAAATACACCCTGTCCTTCTCTCGATCTCTTCTGGATCCACGAGCCGAAGCGTGCACGAATGCATGCGCCTCTAAATCCCTACGGTGATGCGGTGCGCACAGTTAGAACACACTCAAGTCCCCCCTCCTTTTCTTCACTTCACCACGCTCATCATTTGTTTGCATCTTTTATCGAGGCGTGTGAGCTTTTAGATTCCCGCCACGTGTGAATCCACTCTCTCTCCTCTCTATTCACTTTTTCTCTCCATTTTTTAATTAATTAATCCAACCCCGCGAATCGCTTCCCGACAAGTTCAATTTTCAACGCCCCCCCCCGCGCAATCCAACGGCCTTGAGGAGTTGAACTCGCTCCCGTCCAAATAAATATATAAATTATTTGTGGCGATCGCACGGTCAGTGTAAGACGGCGTGTTAATTGAAAAAGGGCACAGGAGCCGCGTGAACTGCTTTTCTTCCTTACGTCTGCCGGTCCATACTGTAGTGGAGATTCGGTGGTCGGGATCGGAAGATTTTCTTCCCTTTTCTTTTGATTTTTTTAAATAACTGTTGTCTTTAGTTGCCCGATAAACCTGGTACATATAAAACAAAAATTTTAATTATAGTTATTTTTATGTATTCTTATAATTGATTAGATATTAAAAAAAATTTAATTTAATTAATTATATTAATAGAATGTATAAAAAAATATATAAAAATAATTATATATAATATTATTCTATATAAAATGAGCAGTTGTGAAAGCTGTGACCTATAATTTTCAAATATGTCATTCCGTTCACCGGTTATTCAATTTATAATTAATATTTATAGTGGTAGATTATATAATTATTATATAATTTTTTTAACAATAAATTTTTTAATTATAAACTTTATTCTTTTCTCAAATAATTATATAATTTTTATACATTTTATAATTATATATAACATTACTCTATCCAATTTGCCTAATTTCAGGGAGTTAGAAAATTGCTTTTCATTCTTTTATCGTATGACTTTCACTTTGAATAAAATAAAAAAATAAAAAACTTGTTTATTGTACTACTATTTTATTGAATCTCAATATGATTGTTTACTAAAAAAATAATAATAATAAATAACAGTATGATCGTGATCATTTGTTTATCTTATTAAAATTACAGTTATAACCCTCCACGTGAATTTGGAATTCCTTCGCTGTTCCCATCCAGATCGCTTGCGGATAACTCGAACAAAGTGATCTAGATTGGGGGAGATTATTGTGGATCCGATCAGTGAATTCGTGACGATAAAGTATTCGTACTTCATAGGCTGTGACAGAAAAATAAAGGATAATATTTTACACTTCTTTTATTATTATTTTATTTTTATTTTATTTTTTTGATTATTTGTATCTAATTCAAAACATGACATTCTTGTATAATTTATAACAAAATAAATTTAATTAATTAATGTAATCATGTAATTTAATTAAAAATAAATTTAATTTCATAAACTTTAACTCAAAGGGTAAAAGAATGTTAATTTTTATAAAACTGAATTGAATTTTAATTTAATTAGGGGTGGGTGCAGCCCCACACCCGGCTACCTCTTTTAAATTTAAAAATAATTTTTAAATATAATTAAATGTAATTCATAATTAAAATAAAAATGAAGCGGAACAGGTGGGTATCTGCTCCGCATCTCGCCTAGCGGGGCGAGAGACGGATGAAAAAACCCCACACCCGCACCATGCGGGGCGGGGTGTGGGGAGGGGGCTACCCCGCACCCCCTAAATTTAATTACATGATTACCTTAGTTGAATAAATTTATTTCTTCTAGACTGCATAATTAGCTTATGTTATGGTATATTTAATCTAAATTCAAAAAGGAAAAAGGAAAAAAAATAACTTAGTAAAATAATAGTAAAAAAGGTATAAGTGTATCATTGCCAAAAAATAAATATTACATTTGTTTTGTGCAGAAAACAATTACCCAATTTTTAACTTTTAATAGTTGTATTGCGCTATATCAACTTTCTATGGAACAAGTTTAGAATTCAATTCCAAGAAACAAAATCAAAGAATACTTATTTAAATATTAACCATACAAATAGGTGAGATTTAGATAGTGAGTTGACTTGAGATAAAAGCTGAAAGTTAAATAAAATATTATTTGTTAATATTATTATTATTTTAAAATTTTAAAATTTGAATTTTTTATTATATTTTGTGTAAAAATTTAAAAAAATTATAATAATTAAATGAGATGAATTTAAAGCTTTTTTGTATACAAACAAAGCCTAATAATCAAGCTCCATAAGGTTTATTTTTAATAAGATAAGTGATACTTGTATAAAGAGATCCTACAAGATAAACACATAAACTTGTACGATTTTATATAATATGTTAAATTTATTTTACAATAAAAATTTAACGTCCTATATCAATTAACGTCATTTGTGATTTTATTTTTGTTAGATATTTTTATTGTTAAAACATTTATCTTTAAATTATGGATCTAAGTATTCTGTTCCACTTTACTACTTTTTTCTTTATTTCCTGTTTATAGAGTCACGCCTCTCTCATATAAAGATGTTCTAATATCTCGTTGTTTACAAGGTAATATACAGAGAGAGGGCTTTTTTGTATTGTCTTCCCAAAATGGTAATTTAATTTTCAATTTTTTTTTTTTTTATATAATTTCCCAAATTTACCGAGCTCACATAAATATTTAATATTGTATTTTTTAGACTAAAAATAAATCTCAATTCCAATTTAACCAACGTACGGATATCAATTCTTAACGGTAATTAGGAATTCAACCATTGGGTACTGTACTGTTGAACTCAATAATGATAAAATGCAGTAAATAAAGTTAGCCAGTTAAGCCATGACTCCTCCGTGCAAACTGGGATTAGTGAAGTACTTTTCAAGTCCACATGATAATTACAGTAGTGTTTTGAGTGGATAATCTTGACTTATAATGATCAATGCAAGTTAAAGAAAAAGACAGCCGCTCGGTTCAAACCAATATAATGGAAAAAAACTTTAGTACTCGCGAATATCGGTAATTTGTCAGGAGCATGCAGTTGAAAAAATTAACAAAACTGATCATCATGTCTCTAAACCCCTTTTAAAGTTTTTTTTTTTTACACAGTATAATAGTAGAACAATGTGGAAGCATGAAACACGAAAATTCTCCAATTATTATTAAAAAAATATTTTAATCATAAAAAAATTATATAAAAATAAATCATAAACTGATATGATTTGATGTACTACGTCAAATTATAAAATTATATTTATTATAAAATAGATCTAACAAATTTTATAAAATCATATCAATTTGTGAGTTTATTTTATATAATTTTTTTAAATACGTAATAATTCTCTTATTATTATTAGCGCTTGGAAATGGACACACGGGGCAACTCATGAAAGTCACGCTAGCTTCTACACTGCGTAAAGTAATTGTATTGCACGAGTCATGAGTTGAAGATCATGTTAAATGAATGAAAAAATTAATTAATTGCTAAAAAAAAAAAAACTTGATTACTATTGTTTCCGGCTTGGAAAAAATGGTGCGCGTACAGCTTGCGCGTGACTAGGTGTATTTTTCAAACACTAGCTTCTTGCCGTGATAACAAAAGGTCTGTCTTAAATATGTTCCGGAGAATGCGTACATTATCCATGCTGTTGATATCCCAAAAGCTGTCTTGACAGAAACATGCATGTCAATGGTATTACTTTATGTTTGCTAGCAAACAGAAGTTTTCGATAGTACTAAATATATAATCCACGGGTGCTCAATTAGTGTGGTTATACTTAAATCCAACTATCTCGCCAGAAATGATTAATACCATGAGACGCTCCTTATAATTTCCTACCGTGTCAAAAGCCGCATAATTCTGTTACACCACATTTCAATGCCTCACTCACGATGGGAAGAAGAAGAAAAGAGGAAGTGGGAGGTTAATCAACTTCAACATCACATCTTCCAGATTATGATGCGAAGGTTTGTGTTTTCTTGCCATCGAAGGGACATTAATGTGCACCAACTGATCCGAATGATCGATGCTCCAATATCACTTATGCTCGCATGCAGCTAGTGCGTTTTCTCATGTAAGTCAAGACCACATGCATAAAATAGATATTTGGTTCAAAATATTTAAATACTAAAAAAAGAAATAAGAAAAATCCTAAGTTAATTTGATCATCATGCATGGCTATGTGTGTGTGTGTATATATATATATAGAGAGAGAGAGAGAGAGAGAGAGATAGAGAGAGAGAGAATTAAATACATGGAGAAATCATAAGCGTGCCCATCACACGTGTTTGGTGACGGATGAAATTATTTCAAAACAAACCAAACCCCATATATGAATGGTCTAATCTTAAACCCACTAAACAAAAAAAAAAAAAAAACTTGCAGACACACCATTTAAAAAGAGGAGAGGGGAGGGTTGACGCTTTCCAACTGACCTTTTTCTTTTGAGGGAATATGTGCATAAATAAAAAGTATAGTAGAAGAAAAGTCTAAGAAAGCGGGTGATTGATAGATATAATATTTGAGGAAGAGACATGGATTCCCCCCTTCTTTTGCTCTGTGTTGGTGTGGCGTATATTTAAAAGGCAAAACATATGATCCTTATTCCTTAATTCAGTGCCGCCTGGTGGAGATCAGGGTATTCTATTTTTTTATTTTTATTTTTTAACTTTTATTTTTCATGTTTTTGCTTTACAAGCGTGGATGTTTTTGTTGGAGAATCCACAACCAAATGGCTCCATGGTCTCGTGGCCCACTCTTCCCCACCAAACTCAATTACAAGTTAATGGCCACTACAAAAGTAAAAATCCTCAAATCCCTCCTTTCACCACCTCCCCCCCCCCCCCCCCCCCCCCCCCAGCTAAACCCTGCATGGCTGCCCAATGATCTCTTTCTTCCTATAATAAGAAAAGAAAAATAGAAAACTGTCAATTGATGTTATCTTTTGTCACACTCACATCTTGCGTGCATCCTATATATGGGTCGTGTCTTGATGCTTATTTGATCTGTTTCTTTTTTTGTTCGAATGGATAAATGATTTTGTAATTACCATACATATCATGGTGCATGGCAGATAGGATAGAAAATCGTATTTAGATGCGACCGACGAACAACCACACAGCTAGCTTTCCTGTAATGTTCTAAAGCACGACTGATCACGATTGATTTTTTTGTTTGCTTTTCCTATTTTTAGCATTCGAGGAGGTTTAAATATTTTTTCCTTAAAACACCCATACAACTAGTTTGACATATTTCAGATCCGAGAAGGAGGCTAGTCTCCCTGACCTTTCTTTATTATCATTTATATTGTTTGTCATTATATATTAAAAAAAAAAGCTGTTTATTTTTCATCAATTATATTTAGCAAAAATAATTATTTTTTATTAAAATGAATAACAAAATTGTTCTAGACTCTTAATTAGCTTTTTCTACTCTAACTCGACTTGGTATCAGAAAACCCTCCTCTAGGAAACTTTCATTTTAAGTGACAGAATAAAGTACAGAGTGATACCAATTATATGTTAAAAGAAGTATAATTAGACGTAAAGTGACCATATATGTAATGATTAATAACAAAATTGCGTATGGAGGAATCTTTAAAAATAAAATAAAAATAAAAATTCTTGGGTTTTTGAGGGCTAAATAATCCTTTGCTTTACACATCATATTGTACGTGGGGGGAGCGTTTAGTGCCACCAAAAGGATAGAGCCATTGGGATTGGGAAGGAGGAAGAGACCTGATTGGGCGTGGTTATTGTTCCCTCCACTCCAAACACTAGGGCATGAAAGTATTCTTATCAATAACATTAAAATATAGTCTAATGCATATATAATTACCTGCCACGGATCTTCTTACCTGTGCCTAAGATCTCTTTCAGGTGATCAAAATCATGTGTCTTCCTTTTTATAGATATTAAATAATGTTTTGGGGCTGATGCATGGAACCATACCTTGCCGGGCAGTACTACTGTATATATGCTTTATTACTCTCTTTTCTACCTCGTGCTTGGTCTGGTTTTCTAAAGACAGCGGAGAAAAGAAGGATTCAGAATCACGCAGCTCATGTTAGGTACCGTTGGTAACCAAATATATATAGAGTTTAGTTAATTTTTGAGTTAATTAACCGTTAAATGATCTTATTCAAATTTAAATTATATTTTGGTAGCCTTTGCTTATAAACAACTTACCAATTAAGTAAATAAAAATAACGGGTCGATGCGATAATTAGCTAAAACTGAAGTGACACCTTAATTAATGAGATGCATAATGAAAGCTTAATCAAAACCTCAGTCTTCTTCTCTTTGGAGTGGGTCCATGTAGTGATGCCTATTTTCGCTGGTTTTAGACACGTCCCATATTTCACATCAATGAAAAGTAAATTAATGTACTCCACGGGCGTCAGTCCCTATTGCCCCCCCTATTGGCCTTTAGCCCTCCTAAAAAGTTTAGGCCATCGATGTGTACAAATAATAACGAGAGATAACATTGCGAGGTGGATTGTGGGGTGTAAAGATATATAATCTACACATTGCTCATCTGCGGGACCCCTTTATCAATTTTTATTTTTAAGTTTCTATAAATTCATGTTTTGAATGGTCAAGCTCCAAATCATTGGTGTTCGTTTTTTAGACATCGGATACCCATTTCCCCTTCCCCCTTCTTTTATTTCTATCTCGTATATATGCTGTATTTTCATCCTTTTTATTCTTTAATCTTTTCCTTTTTGCCTTCTTTTGAAATCCTTAATGATGTAGTTCTAGTTCTACTCCCTGAATTCCGCTAAAGACACCAACTTCTGACCAGTCAACTACCTCAATATGTTTTCTTTGCATTTTATAATTAAAAAAACAAGTCACCTAAGATTCTAATACGATGTGGCCACTACCATGTAATTTAATGCATCAACTTGAGTGTATGAATAAAAAATGTCACGCATGATTAATGTGATAACCTTATTGCTCGAAATATATAACATAGTTAAGAACATATTGGGTAAGTAGGAATATATATTTTTTAAAACAAGACCAGGGTTTTGTAACAATTAGACATGCATAAACATGCATTGCTCCACATTGATAGGGACACCAATTTAGAATAATAATCTTTTGAATGTGTTTATAAAGAAGGTTATTAAATTATAATGTATTCAGGGTCATAAAAATATGTCAGTATGTGACTATACCATGTGCCTCTTTGAGCAACTTAGCCCCTTTTTAATAATATAAACTGCATTAATCCATGCGTGTTTTGATGAATAAATACATACTTCTTACTTGATAATTGAACACATAATAAAATAATATAATGCTTTGCTGAAGCAAGCAAATCTCATCGGATTGATCTTAATTATTATGCTAAATCAAACTCTCTTGTCACTATTTAAGTTATCTGTCTTAAATATTTTTTATTAATTAAAAAATAAGTAAACTAGGTTAATCCTATATTATTTGACACGACAAATACACTATTTGATATGATAAATGATTTATATAGTTCTGATTAAGTAAATTTCGTGTACTCTATTTAAAAAGTGAACAAACTTATAGCTCACATAAAAAATTATAAATTATAATATTAAAAGGTACTATTTTAAAAAATAACACGTAAGAAACTTGTCCTACTTAAAGTTAAGTTGCGTTTAAATATTGAGATGATTTTAAATGATTTGAATTGATATTTGAATAATAATATTTTGTGAAATTTATTTATATCTATTTAAATATAAATAGATTAAAATATATATGTTTAAAAGTACAAAATATGATGATATGAGTTTAATATTTTTACGAGAAACTGTACAAATAATATATATGAATAATTCATTTAAGAGGAATTGAATAGAGTTTGTATTTCAAAATTACCCTATATCTAGCATTAATTCCATACTTTCAATCAATAATAGAGTTCAAATATTATACCAGTTTCGTAAGAGTTTTAGTACATATAAGTAAAATGATGTACTAATTTATATATTAATATTGATTTATTTATATTTAAAATTTAAATTGATACTATTTTTAACAAAATTTATTTTTTAATAAATCATATTAAATTAATGTGTATATTAATATGTGATTATGTTTGTAATTAAATTTTTCCGTCTCTTATTTACAAAGAATAAATCTACATAGCAGCCTCACACTTTTTTACACTATTGAAAAATTATAAATTTATCATTTTACTCAATATTATTTTATACTGATGTATTAAATGTGAGACTTCTGTGTAGCGGTGCTCATTTACAAATACCCAAAATAAGATTTCCGTGGGGAATTTTAATCCCCACATGTCACCTGCAAAACGGGACGCACTTATCATTACGGAGTTGTGATTTTTGTTCTAATTTATTATTGTCTTTAAAAAAGTGATAATTAATAGAAGTGTAAGGGCTATTTGGGGAATAATGTTTTGTAAGTAGATACGATAATATTTGGAGGAGTGGAGGAATATGATTGGTCCCATGCAAAACCAGACGCTGCGGTGTCGTTGGGACACGACCACATGGTCAACAACAGGAAGTGGACATGGAAGTCATTTGGACACCTACCTGATCGAGCCTTAAGGCCTCGTTAGGAGTTGGTTAACAGTTTTAAAAAGTATTTAAATAATTATTTATTATTTAATAACAAATTAAATTATTTAGATATTATATATTAAAGTATTTTTTAATTTTAAATAAATTAAAAAATATATTTGAAAAAAATCATTAAATTTATTTTTCAGATAATCTGAAATATAATTAAAATTTTAAAAATTCTATCAATAAATAAAAATATCTATAAAACTTTAAAATAATTATAATTTTTAAAATTTTAAAGATATAGTTATAATTTTTGAAAAATGAAATGATCATCAAACTACTTTAAAAAATATTTTTTTACTTTATTACTAAATAAATATAATATATTTAAAAATATTTTAAACATAAAATTATCAAATATTAATTAATTTCTTAATAATATAATTTATTATTAAAACTATAAGATATAAGTTATAAAATTATAAACTATATTTATTAAACATCCCCAAACATGTACTTAATCCTCACCACTCCTCCGTCCAAAAAAAAAAAAAAAAAAGCCTCACCACTCCTGAAGCCAAGGTCACTTCAACTAACCCATCCCAGTTTCCCTCAGGGAGAGAGAGAGAGATTATCTACTGTGCCGCGCTCATTATTGTACACTAATACCTTGCGTGCACTCTTCGCGCACGTATCAAAGTTTCAAACTCACTTTCATTTTTAAAAAAAATAAAAGAATTATTATTAATATTATTTTCGTTATGATTCCCCAAACGAATAGGGATATATATGTCACTTTCGTTTCTTTATGACCTTATCTTCCCCGTGCTATCTCGCCGAGTTCCGACTTTGATTTTACTCTCTCCCTCTTTCTCTCTCTCTCTCTCTCTCTCTCAAAAACGTTCGATTGAAGAATTGCGTGTTCGATCTGGGTCTCAGGCACAGCTTTGGGGTTTGAGGAAGGTGCATAAACTTTGAGATCTTCGTGTTCTGTTGCTCTGCCATTAGACTGTCAGCCGTAAGTTGTTCGTTTCTCTCTTAGTGTCTGATAGCTTCTGGAATTATTGTGTGAATGATAGTTCCTGTAATGTTTGTTAATTTTTCTCATTTGGGGCTTTTGGCTCCTCCAAACTGAAGTTTTCATTTTTATTATCCCATAATATCTTGTCGGTACGGTCCCTTCGTTTATTTCTGCCTGAACTTTATTTTATAGTTCATTTTCTTCGAAGTTTTTTTTTTTTGCTCTTCTTCTATTCTTAGTTTTTGAGCCTTCTCAATTATTTGGATAAACTCATCGATCTTTTCTTTGTGTAAGAAAATTCATTCAATTAGCTAAGGGTTCCCAGGTTATTTATTATTTTCATGTTTGCTTTGATACATCCATTTTCTGTCAATTTTTGACGTGTTTACCTCTGAATGGTTCCTGATAAACTTTATGGATTAAATTCTTGAGCTACAAATTGAGGGAAAAATAGTTTATACACAAACACGCGCCAGCTCACACTCACATAGTTAGCAAGGTATGTTTTTTATGGGTGCCGATAACTAGTAGGACAGGATCTCGAAGATAACGTTATGTAAGAGATATGTGTCTGATTTTGTTTGCAGGGAGCCTGGAACAGTGAAAGAGTCGAGGAGGTCTCTTTATCTTTTGGAGAGTAATAGAACAGCATGCGGTGGTGGCTGAGTCTCTCTGTTGACGTCTTCCGCAAAGTCATCTCACTCAACCTTTATTGTAGAGTAATTCTGTAATCCATTCCGTCTACTCAGAACCCCTCAAGTTTTCTACGCCTCTTTTTATATCTCTCTCTAGTTTCCATGGGATCCAACTTTCTCGTCGTCGTTCCTTGTTATGTCCGCCAGATTAGCTGAATATTTCTGGACCTTTTCCCCATAGTTTCATCTGGATCGTTTTCATTGCGACAGAATTCTATTAGTTGCTGTATTTGATTGTTGAAATTCGTTTCCCTGGTTTGTTTTATTGGATCTCTGTTTCTCGGTGATAGAGATTCAGCTTTCTGTTGAATTCATCTCTCTCTGGCTTCAGTTTTTTTTTTTCGGAGTTTTGAACTCTTTGTCCTCTGGAAAGTTCCATCCCTCACATCAAAGTGTTAGAAAGTAGTTATGGTGTGCCAAGCAGCAAGTCAAACAAGATTTCGGGCCATGAAACACGAAAATGGGATTGCAGGGAGCGCGACGATAATTGTTAGAGTCATTGCTTGCTTTCAACCTCTCCAGGACTGCCAGGTTCGTAAAAGATTATTTGATACATATATATGGACTTGTTTCGAAAGGAGATGGAACGCGTTAGTACTTATATTTTCTTTGTCGATTCAGAAGATTCCTTTTTTCAGTCTTGATAATGTCTCACAGCTAATGCCATGCCCACTAATATTATTTCTTGTGTTTTTTCCAGGCCGAATATTTCCGTCATTTGCTCAAACCTGTGACGTAGATTTGTTTTGTGTTCAGACTTTAAGCTGGAGTTTTTAGTTAGTTTCCTTTTTCCTAATAGAAAGAGAAAATAATCAGCTATTTCTAATTCTTGAAACCATCATTCTGGTACGTTTACCTTGTCTGGTTCATGTATTTTATTAGTATTTTTTAATAACAACAGATTGTGAAGTCTTATGGTGTTTTACCTTTTGAACTTTAGGTGATTGTTTTGGTTGGATGGGAGGAGACTGTGGAACCTGGCTTCCTCAGCTGCATTTTAATTGGCAATCACGCAATTTGAATTCCACGCGTGCTCCCCTTGAAATAGGGCAGCGAAACCCCTTGTCTGCATTTATAAACTCTGGCACCAATATGGCTCCACTGGATGGGGCTGTACCGGTTTACCCATCTTCTAAACTACCTCATTCTTGGATAGGTCAAGCTAATGAACCTCGTGATTGGTTTCATTATGGACCTCATTTCCACCAATCCTTCACCCCTGCCCTTAACAACTCGATTGCTGAAGGCAGACTGCCTGCTAACACCTATGAAAGCTGCAGGCAGGCCTTCACACCCAATGCAGGGTCTGAATGTGCCCAGAAGAGGCTTCTTGTTGTTGATCAATCGAGGGACCAAACCACTTTAATCTTTACGTCTGGGATTGGGACTCCCGTCCAGTGTCTTACTTCTTGGAGTCCAAAACCTAGTGCTGTCTGTAACTTGGACGGGAATGAACTTGGAATTAAGGGAGATTCGAACCATTTCTCAGGACCATTATTAACTGACGAGTTTAATGAAAATCCCCTAATTGATGGTCAAAGCGAAATGCATGAAGACACTGAAGAACTCAATGCCTTACTCTACTCAGACAATGATAGCGATTATACTGAAGATGGCGAAGTTACCAGCACAGGTCATTCACCTTGTTCAATGACAGCTCAGGATGAGAAAGATTGGTTGGAAGGAAGTACTGAAGAAGTTGCTAGTTCTGCTGGGCCAACTAAGAAGCGGAAACTATTCGATGGAGTTTATTGTGGTGTACCATCCCTGATGGACACGGCAAGTTCTATGAATGCCAACAAGTCCTCTGAATGTGAAGATGATGCAGAATCTAGTTGTGCCAATGACAACAATGTGGTGTCAAGAGAAATGGGTTCGATATCAGGCAACAAGAGGATGAAGAGGGAGAGGATTCGTGAGACTGTGAACATTTTACAAAGCATAATTCCTGGTGTCAGCAGCAAGGATGCACTTGTGGTCCTCGATCAATCTATACATTACTTGAAGTCTTTGAAGCTCAAAGCCAAGGCTTTAGGACTTAATGCCATCTAAGTTGCAGGGTGCTTTCGAGAATCGAGTCAATATCTTTAGTAGTGCGTGGTATCATCAGTTTCCGTATATTATAAGAGTACAAAATATCATACTGGGGTGTGAATTTGCATACGGGAGTTCTTAGCAGTGGAGGCAAAAGCTCTTTAGACAGTAGAGAGAAAAGCTTGAACGCCTCAACTCTTTCTGCGGTGATCAAGTTGGAAATTAGCAGCTTTGGCGTTGGAGAATGTATGTGTAATTTCTTTCTAGAGAGGATGAAGAAGTGCGGTATATTATGTCATAATAAAGGGTGGTGAATCATTAGTCTTGTCTTAGGGTTTAGAGAAAGTGAAACCCACCCTTGGCGTGGATTGTGGATGAGATGACTGGTTGTTCCAGACGGGGCCCAGATAGAGGAGCGTGCACACCCCCCCGGTTTCTTGGGACCCAACTCACACTCTCTCTCTCTTTTTGTATTCTTGTAATGTTTAATTGTTGGTGGCGTTATCTTTTTCTTGATGTAGAAAAATCTGCACCAGCAAAGAGGCCGTATCCATTCATCATGCAACAACTTTGCTTGGGGGCCCTAGGTTCACCATTTCCACGAATCCTTGAACCCAAAAAAAAGTTATCTTTTTTTTTTTCTCCTCCTTTCTTTCTTTCCTTCCTTTAAATGTACAACTCTTTGTGGGATTTGATATTTTCCCTTATTTTATGGTGCTGTATGTTTGTGGAAAACTGATAATGTTTTGCTCGGTGCTATCTATCACGGGTTTAGTGGTAACTTACTTTGCTCTTGTTGTTTGTTGTGGTGGCTTGGTCGGTAGGGAGATGATGATGATTTCTTGGTTTTGTGTAATTTAGTTTGTTTGGTTTTATTATTGTCGTTATGCCGCTGTACTCACGTCGCATGCACACATTTATGATATGAGACAGCGATGTGCCTGGTGACTTCTTGGCTACTTTGATGTTTTTGCGAAAACTTCCGATGGTGTGTGGGTTGCATTATTTGTGTGAGGATGCGTACGTTGAATCATAAAAATGCATTTTCTTAAACCTTCATTTATTTTATTTTTAATTTTTTTGGCTTAGATGCAGGCTTTTGTAACAATGTGATTCACTAAAAGAGTAGTGCTACTTAAATGATTAAGCTGGACTCGTTAAAAAATTAATTTTTTGTGTAGACTTTAGATTTGTCCACTTTCTTAGTGAGTACAAGATATGTACATCTTAAAATTGTATAAATTATTTTCTTCTTTGGTATAATTACAAATATTTTGTTACATTGATTTTTTAATTAATATATACAACTTAAGGTTCCATTTTAAAATCGAGATAGTATATTCAATATAATTTCGGTATATGGTTAAGTTGATTGAGGCAGGATTAGGAATATATTCCGAGTGACGTAAACGGATTCCTCATCCTAAACAACATGCCTTCTCAATGTGAATTGGTTTTAGATAACCCAAGTTACATTATTTTTGAAGAATTTATAGCTTTAACTTCTCTATTACCATACTAAGCCTCGAAATTTGATAAGGTCGCATAAATTAAAATCATGAGTGAAGTCGGGTCGCATATATTCGGTTGAAAGATTCTTAAATCTTCGATGTATATTCCTCGTACTTCTCTCGACAAAATTGATGCTCATTCCTTTTTTTTTTTTTTTTGTTAAATTAATTTTCTATTTTGAAATAGCATAAATGATATTGGAATCATTGATTACATCTATCTCTATTTGTAATATTTTATATGATTAAAGTATTAAAGTAAACGTAATTAAATGAGACGAAACAATAAATTATTTCTTCCTAATTTTCAAAGAAATTTCGAGTAAGAGCCAAGAGGTGAGGGCATAGGGGAGGTTGCGCCGAAGCACTAAAATTATTTTTTGTAGAAACCTTTTTTTTTTTTTTTCCCCCTTAATTCTTTAAGGATGAGCTGAAGATTTTGAAAACATTTGGAGTAGGATAAAATAAAGAAAAATTCTATTCATAAGTTTCATACACCATACATCTTTTTTTTTTTAATTTTTTTAATCAAATTTGTAATATATAGATAATGAATAGAATAATTCAATTATTTTAAGAAAAAAAATGAAAATATATATATATATATATATAATGTTTAATGTGTAGGCTTATAAATAGCATAACTCCGTCGTCCGCTCCGCAAGCACTAACTTTGGTGCCCGTAACGTAGTGAGGAGAATTGTACGCAACCTTTTCTGCACTTTGATACGAGAGAAGGTTGAGTTACTTGCACAAATTGCTTTGGCATTAGAAATTTGGCACTTTGCTTTAGTATTGCTTTAAAGGACAAGATGGAAAAAAGGATTTAATAGGAGCCCATCTTGGTGATTTCCATAAGCCCGGGGCAAGGTTAGGCCAGTCCAGAACCCACAGGCGCATGCACATCTTTGGTTAAAAAGACCAAACACTAAGGTCCCGTTTAATTGTTAAAATTGTCTCAACCAATTTCATTCTATTTGATTTCAATATCTAAATATCACTTAAAAATAAATATTTATAAATTTTTACTTTTTTAATCTGATCTTTTATTAATCATTACAATTTTTTTAAACTTTTAAAAAAATTAAAAAAAATAATTTAATTTTTTCAAATCTTAAAATAAAAATAATATTAAAAAATATATTTTAACAATATTTTAATTTTAAAGTTTTCTATTTAAATTTTTTTCCTCTCATTTCTTAAAATCCATAAACAATTTAACTCAAATAATTTTATAACTATTCACAAACTATTTCACTACTATTCAAAGATTTATCATCTCATCTCATTTCAACATCCAAACAATTTTGAGTTTTTTAAAGTCGTTTATGTTATTTTTATAAGTTTTGTTAAACATATTTTGGTGTGTTAGCACTAATTTATAATTGGGTCTATTATAATTTAAAAAAAAAGTCAAAACATCAATAGCTGTTTGATATAGTTAATGTGGAAAAACAAAATAAGTTTTTTTTTTTTTTTTTTCAAAATAAAGTTTCTAAATATATATTCTATCCTTTTATATTACTAATATGTATTTAAGTTTTTTATTCCAGTATTAGACGTGTCTTCCGAATGCAAAGTGAGATGGACGTATTTTGTATATTTTTTTGAAGTAGACATATTGTCCCATATGGGCAATATTATTAAAATTTAAAATAAGGTGCCAAATGTTTCACGTAGAGTAGCGAAGAGGCAGCAGCATTCGGATCAAAGTTACGTACGTGTGGTGGACTCATTGCGTCCGAACCGCTACATTCGCTTGTTCTGAACTATAAAACGTGTTTCTTTACTCGGACTCCAGGAGAGAGAGAGCCAGAAGTAGAATCAAGAAACGGAGATAGGGAGACAAAAATAAGTAAAAATCAGGAAACAGAGAGAGAGAGGAAAAAGTAAAGATCAAGAAACGTACGGACATAAAAAGAATCGTCATCGTCTTGTCCCAAAGATTTATAGCCGTTATCGGACTTGATCGGGTTTCGGGTTAGGGGTTTCTCAGAATGGAGTCGTCTGGTTCTCACGATGGCAACATCCACGATTTGCTCGACACCCGTCGCTTCGACGGTCACCAAGTACTCCGCTCTCTCTCTCTCTCTCTCTCTCTAAACATAATGTTCTTATTAAATGATGAAATGGCCTGGTTTATGCAGCTTTATACATGTTCATATTGTCTCTTTTGATCATTTTTTCTTGTATTCCGTTATCGTAATCTTGAATTTTGCACCTATCTGTCTGATTCTGACAACATATATATTTTTTTATAAGTAAAAAATATCTGGGGTCCCATGAGCAAAAGCTTATCCTTCCCAAGCAACTTAGGATTCGATACACCACCTACTATTTTACTTATCATCTGGGGATCTCATTCACCACCTTCCGTTTTCCTTATTATATGGAGTGCCACATCATCCGCATCATTCTGTTTGATATATGAAAGCTGTCTTGTCTGTGCCTTTGTATTTACAGTTTTCTTCTTTGGGCAGGCAACTGATACAACTGCACCGTTCAAAAACGCTTGTTCTTTGTTTGTCGCTTGTGATATTTTTTTATGTTGGTTATACACTTTGTTGGACTTGAGGCAGGGTGTGGAAATGATAATTTCATGACTTGAATGACCTTATCTTTTAACTTAAAACTATAAACTCAAGGTTTTTCTTTTTTCTGAAATAAATCAAGGAGAGTGCTAATGAGCTAATCAACTCATCAGCTTGATTTCATGGCTACACTCACCCGGAAGCATTACTATGTTGATGATGTGCAGGCCTCCTTATGAACTTCTTGGGTGATTTCAATTGCACGAGTTTGCTGAAAGAAAATTTCATCCATTTGAGTGTGCTCAGAGCTAATTAGGTTCTTATCAAAGCGTGCTTGTGAGTGATGCACTCTCTTGTCACAATTCACAAAAGAAGTACATGGGTCTTGGGCCAGTTTAATTTCATTAGCAACTTCCTCTATTCTGATTTAGCCTGTTATTTGGATTATGGGATAGCTAGTGGGCCTGGACCCTTGGTTTTATTTTCTTTGTATATTTTTAGTTTCTTTAGCCTGGACCCATGTAGGGGCCATCGTGTTTACGTACAAGCCAAGGGCTCTAGTGTTGAACATCCAGAAGCTAATTGATTTTCCAGTTTCTCTATTCTTCTTTTTTAGGCAAGCTCATCCTCAAATTTGATCCCATTTTCTTACATTTTCTCTCATTTTCTGCTCATGCAAACACATTCCATTGGGTGTGATAGAAGTTGGTATCATAGAAACACTGATCTCTGTGCTATCAACCTTGGACGAAATTATTGCATCTCTGCTCAAACTCAGGTTGACGGTAGAACAATCACTACAAATTTAAGAACAAATCCTGAAGAAAATAAGAGAATTTAGGAGCAACTTGAATGAGAGAATACAGGAAAAAATGTGCAATTATATTGGAAAAAAAAGGGAAGTCAATCCTAGCGACATTTCCTCTTTCTTTTTTTCCCATAAATCCCTTTAGAAATCAAAAATTATTTTCTCAATTCTCGTATCTTCCTCTCCCTTTGCAGAAGAAAAGAAAATGGTCATTCAAACCCATGGTTGTGGCCGTTTACAAGAGAGAAGGGAAGCAACCCTCTGCTGAAAAAGCATAATCATTTCTTAGTCCTCAAATTTCCTCCATGGAAAGAATCACAAGCAAATGACCACATTTCGTATGGCATCCTCCCTGGCCAGAAAGCATCACTCACTCTCGGTTTGTGTGTTTATTTGGCCATGGGTGAGCACTTGATAGGTAAAACCTCTACATCTCGACCATTGGCTCCTAAACCCCTAGCCGAATCTCTACCAAGAACCCCTATCGTCGCTAAACGAACCACCTCCGACTATCACAAGAAACTCAGATCGAATTATGTCACCAACATTTACTCCCAAGAAATATCAACCCTCTCTTTTTATCTCTTCATCAATGGCATCTAGATTCTGATTCTGGGATGCAACATCAGGCTTACGTTGAGAAAAACCGCTTTATCCCTCTCTTATAGCAAAGAAATTAACTCTACCCATCATATTCCCAGATCCACCACCCTCAAAATCCTTATTCTTGAAAACCTCTCTCCACGAACCACTGCACCTGCATCGACGCCCCACTGACCTCCGACCATCTCATTTTTAATTCTACCCAGTTCCGTGACGGTTGTGGAAGTACTCCACACTTAGATACAACCCTAATCATGGGTGTGGCCAACTACAGGTTGAGTGATATCCTCGTAGGCAACTGTAGCTACAACAACATTTCCAAGATCTATGTGCTCATGCAGTTCCATTCAGCCCCTTTCAGTCATTACCACTCTAGGGCCTAGACCAAAAATGTCACAGGGGGTTACAAGAACGAGGATTTTGTTGTTGTTGCTGCCCAGTAGAGCCCCAAGAATTCCATATGGTTCCAGGGTACTGCTAATGTTGTAAGACAGCACTTGTGGCTATTTGAAGAGTACAATAACCCTTTGTACATATGGATTATGAGAGGTTTATACAAGCACACAGGGAGACCAAAGCCAATATTATTGTGGTAGCACTGTTCATGGATGAAAAGTGTGCCCCTGCATTTGGTTTGATGAGGATTGATGAAAAAGGCCGTATGGTTGAGTTTGCTGAGAGTTTTAAGAGTAAGAAATTTTTTGCTCCTTAGTTGCTCAATGTTTTGCCCCTTAAAGGTGTTTTTAGGTCCTTTGATAGAGGAAGAGAAATAAATCTCGGGGGAATGAATTGTAAGCGCTAACAGAATGTCGATTCCTTCCTCCTTTCCCCTTTCCCCTTTGGTCTTCCTAAACCACCTCCTGTGCTTCCATCCTCTTCAACATCTTATCAGAAACATAGGAGTTTTGGGAGGCTTAGCGAAGTGGCATTTTTAGGACTTATATAGGAGTTGTGGTATTTTCTTTTCTAATACTTGTTTGCCCCTTTAAAAAAAAAAAAGGGGGGGGGGGGGGGGGGGGGGGGGGGGGGGGGGGGGGGGAGGGGGAGGGGGAGATAATTTATTGGGTAAATTGCAAAAGGGAGGGATGTAACTTGAAAAAATATTGTCGAGTACAAGAGGCTATATCATTACTTACCGAGATTGAACTGTGTAAATCCCAATAAATATGGAGATGGAGTAATTAGTGGTAGATATTGAGATATTGTATTAGTGGAGTAATTTATGGTAGATATTGTTTAGGAAGTTTTTGTTTTCCTGTAAATTAGTTAGGTAGGTTTCCTGTTCTTATTCTTGGAAATTTCCCTTGTATATTAAATAGAGATCACTAGCATGTACGGAAAGTAATGGAAATAACATTTTGATTTCATGCTATCAGAGCTAGTGTTTTTTCTAAACCTGCTATCAATGACGGAAATTGTCATCAATAGCAAAGGATCAATGACCTATGAAACTCACGATACTGAAACAAAAGTTTTCTCCACCATGGGTTCAAATGTACTTGATAATTCATGATTTCAACTCACAATGGAGAAGCTAAATGGGAAGAATTTTTGTGAATGGGCCCAATCGATTAAGCTTGTAATTGACGGCGAAGGAAAACTGAGATACCTTACAAGCGAGGCAAAAAATCCAGCCGTAACCGACGCTTCCTCCCTCAAAAAATGGAAGTAAGAAAATTCAATGGTAACTGCTGGCTTGTAAATTTCATGAAGCCCTCCATCGGCAAGACCTATCTATTCTTGCCATCGGTGAAAGATGTCTAGGAAGCTGTCCATGAAACATATTTTGATGTTGAAAACTCTTCTCAAATATTTAAGATTAAGACTCGGCTATGGCAGATGAAGCAAGGGGAGAGGGAGGTCACAGATTATTACATGGAGATGACAACGCTCTGGCAAGAACTCAATCTGAGTTTCAAACAAGAATGGGAGTGCACTAGCGATAGTGTGCGATACAAGAAGCAACTTGAAAATGAAAGAGTTTTTGAATTTCTATTAGGTCTTAACCGAGACTAGTTAAGACCTGGATGATGTTCGCGGAAGAATTCTTGGCCGACGTCCTTTGCCTTCAACACGTGAGGTATTCTCGGAGGTGAGGCGAGAAGAAAATAGGCGTAAGGTAATGCTGAAGGGGATTGTCTTTGCTAGACATATTGGACTTGAAATGTCTGACTTTGTGTCTCGGGGCACTCTTGTTGGATCAAGTTCAAGACAATAGAAGGGATGTCCTTGGCGTGAGCATTGCCGAAAACCTAGACACACAAAAGACACCTGTTGGTAGATACACGGGAAACCAAGGTAGAACAACAGAAACCGTGGCTACCAAGCTGTTGTTGATCATCAAGTCGAGCAACCTCATGGGGAAAAGAGCAAAAATCCCACTCCAAGTAGTGCATTTAATGCTGAAAAGTTGGAGCAACTCTATAAAATGATTTCTACCCTTTATGCATTGAGTCAATCCTCCACGAGTGCCCCTTCTGGTTCCTTAGCCCACAAAAGTAATTTTTTGAAAGTGTTAAAGTACCACCTCTTGGCACAAAATTCCTTGGATTATTGATTCCATTACTTCTGATCATATAACTGATTCTTATCATCTTTTTTCCTCATGCTTACCTAGTGCTGGAAATCTCAAAGTTAAAATTGCAGATGACTCACTCTCATCTATTGTAGGCAAAGGGAATATCCAAATCTCCGACTCTATAACACTAGAATCTGTTCTTCATGTCCCTAGTTTATCATGCAATTTGTTATCCATTAGCCAGTTGACAAAAAATTCCAATTGCTCGACTAAATTTCTTCCCTCTCATTGTGTCTTTCAGGATATGTCATCGGAGAAGACGATTGGCAGTGCTAAGGAGTGTGGGGGGCTCTACTACTTTGAGGAGGCTAATGTGAGCGAATAACGTCAAATTGCTATTTGTGATTCTACATCTATTCCTAATCATAGTGAACTTTTGTTATGGCATTCTAGAATGTGTCATCCCAATTTTCAGTATTTAAGACTTTTATTTCCTTCCATTTGTTCGAATAAAACATCTATTGATTTTCAATATGAAATTTGTGAACTTGCTAAACGTCAGCATACTTCTTTTTCAAAATCCAAATACAAACCATCCAAACCATTCACTATGATTTACAATGATTTATGAGGACCTTCCCTTACTCTTAATCGTTCCCACACAAGAAGGTTTGTTACTTTTATTGATGATCATACTCATATTTGTTGGGTTTACTGGTGAAAGACAAAACTAAAGTTCGTTCTGTGTTTATCAATTTCCATTCCATGATTCAAACACAATTCCAAACAAAAATTCAAATTCTTCGTACTAATATTGGCACAGAATATTTCAATAGTATCTTGGAAAATTATCTTCAACAACATGGGATAATTCACCAAAGTTCATGTGTTAACACCTGAAATTCCCAACGTATCCCTATAAAACTACAAAATTGTCTACTAATTTTCTTGAACAAATTGGTTAGATTTCAATATTATGATTATTAAATGAGTCAAATACTTAAAGAAAATAATCAAACAAGCAAGACAACGATTGGTTACGAAGGCAAATTCTTTAAAAAACTCTTTAAAGGTAAAACCCTACGGGGCAGCCAAACCTAGGAAAGTCAATTTTATTGTTTAAGAATCAATTACAAGTAATTCTCAATTACAAAACCTTTGTAACTTGACTCTCTTACTTGTCTAGACAAATGACCCATCTGTCTTCTACCACAGTAGCAACTAGGACCTCTGGCAATTTTCAAACTATTTACTTCCCTTCTGAAACTCCAGTGGCTGAAATCCAATCAACGATTATTCACACTTGAAGCGATCATAGTCAAAGAGATATCATAAATATGAAAATTCACTAAGGAAGTTTTTCACCAAAATATGCACTAGAAAATGCTTTAGAAAATATGTAGATTTGGATCTCTACAGATCTTAACCAATAGGATCTCTTAAATAAACAATATGGAAAGAGTTTCAATTGAAGTAGGATTCTGCTGACGGATAGAATCTGTCGCGAGAACGTTTCCTGACGAATTGCTGACATTTCGCAATAACTCTTTTCTGCAGTGATTAATTTATATTCAGCTTCTGTTTTGCATAATGCAGATCCTCATGGATTCGATTTTTACTTCAATGACTTATCTAAACAACCTCTAAGACTTCTAGATAGACTCAATATTGTTTAAAGATAAATCAATAATTATTTTATATTCATCCAACAATTTCAAATATAGTAATAGGATAAACCTTATCATTTAGTCATCTAATTCTAGCCAACTTTTACCTTTACAATACCCCACAACAAAATGGGATTGCCGAACAGAATAGACAATCTTGAAGTTGCTCATTCGTTGATATTCACTAGAAACATGTCAAAAATATTTTGGGGAGATGCCATCTTAATTGCTACATATCTCATTAATAGAATGCCTAGCCATGTCCTTTCTTTCACAGCACCTCTAAAAAAGTTCCAGGAATTCTTTCCTACCTCTTGTCTCAGCTCAAGTTTATCTCTCAAATTGTTTGGTTGTATGGCCTTTGTCCATATTCATGATCACCATCGGAATAAATTGGACCCTGGAGCTCTTTAGTGTGTTTTTATTGGCTATTCTCCTACCCAAAAAGGCTACAAATGCTATGATCCAATCACCAAAAAAAAAAAAAAAAAAAAAAACGTTTGTTAACCTTAATGTTACTTTCTTTGAGACCACTCTCTACTTCCAAAATCTCTCTCTTCAGGGGGAGAATTTGAGTGAAGCTCGGACTTGAGATTTTCTGGACTTCGATCTTTCTATTGCTGAATCTATCTCAACCACTTCTAAACTTCCAGTTACAGAAGAAAACTTAAACTCAGGGGGGGATGCAGAAAAACAAAATGACAAGGAGTTACTTGTTTATTCAAGGAAGCCAAAATTAAGGTACAAGGAGAATCTCACACCTGAGGCACCAAGAGAGTTGAAACCGACGATAGATCCAAGCAACCATGAGTCTCTTTCCAATCCCTACCAGGTAATAGCTCAAAACTGTCATAAGTTCTCCTCTAATAAACTGAGCCTACTGATATTGATTTACCTATTGCTCTCAAGAAACAAACTCGATTATGTACTCTCTATCCTAATTCAAAATTCATGTCTTACAATACTTTGTCTACAAGAAAGTCTTATCCATTGAGTTTGAAGTAAAAGACCTGCGACAAAGAAGTTGCTAGATCAAAGCAGGGAATTAGTGTCTCTCAATGCAAGTATGTTCTTGTCTCCTAACCGAAACTGGCATGCTTGGTTGTAAACCAAGTGACACTCCAATTGAAGTAGGGAAAAGAACATGAGACTTTGGAAGACTTGTTGTAAAAGAAAGATACCAGTCATTAGTTGGCAAACTAATCTATCTATCACATACCAGACCTGACATTGCATTCGCAATGAATGTGGTGAGCCAATACATACATTCATCGAAGGAAACACACCTGGAAGCTGTGCACAAGATCCTCAGATATCTCAAGGGTTCTCTAGGCAAAGGACTATTCTTCAAAAAATGTGAAAAGTAAGTAGAAGTCTTCACAAATGCTGCTGATTGGGCAGGTTCAGCAGAGGATAGAAGGCCTATCAAAGGGTATTGCACCTTTGTATGGGGAAATTTGGTAACTTGGAAAACCAAAAAATAGAATGCTGGCCAGATGTAGTGCTGAAGCTGAGTTTAGAGCAGTTGCACAAGGGATGCGTGAAGGACTGTGGTTACGGAAACTCTTAGAAGAATTACATGTCACAGTAAAATTCCCTATCAAACTCTACTGTGATAACAAAGCAACCATAAGCATATCTCTCAATCCAGTTAAACATGACAGGACCAAGCATGTAGAAGTGGATAGACATTTTATCAAGGAAAAGGTTGAAGAAGGAACCATCTGAATGACTTATGTTCCTACAAAAGAGCAAACAACGGACATCTTCACCAAAGGGCTATCTAGACAAAGTTGTAATGATTTCCTATGCAAGTTGGATATGATCAACATTTATTATCCAACTGGAGGGCAAGTGTGGAAATCTCGATAAATATGGAGATGGAGTAATTAGTGGTAGTTATCGAGATATTGTATTAGCGGAGTAATTTATGGTAGATATTGTTTAGGAAGTTTCTGTTTTCCTATAAATTAGTTAGGTAGATTTCTTGCTCTTATTCTAGGAAATTCTTTCTTTCTTGGATATTTCCCTTGTATCTTAAATAGAGATCACTAGTATGTACAGAAAGTAATGGAAATAACATTCTGATTTCAGGAACAATCTGGTCCGGAACCAGACAGCATGTCGAGTCTGGGATCTTGTTAGGTGTAGCCACCTGGGTCTTGTCGAAGAAAAGGAAAAGAGATTCATTATCAGTCTCCTAGTTATGACTCTGTTTACATAAGGGTTTTATGGTATAGAAATAGCAAATAGCATTGACCTTCTAAATGATGGGCAGTATCTTTAAGAAAAATATGTTGGTTAGAATGAGCTCATAATTGCTCTTGCAAATCTAAATGTGAAAGACATGTTGGACGTATGGTTTACCAACATTAAGATGGTCAATCATCTAGTTGTTGCTCCAAATGAGAAGATTGTCAGGTTCTGCGAATCAAAGGATGTTCTAGTGTATAAAAGAGACCCGGGTGAAGGTATTGATTCAGTTACGAAGACTGGAGGGAACCATGCTATTTCAAGATTGAAATTTCGTGTTCTGAGGGAGTTTTTGGAACTATAGTGTTCTTCTATCTGCTCTTGATATCGTATATTTGCAGGATCCTTTTCATTATATATCTCAGGATTATGATGTAGAGTCCATGACTGGTGGTCGAGCCCCAAAATTTGATGATCTTTGTTTTTCTAGTGCTGGAAGGGGACAACTACTTGTTCTAGCATTCAGAGATTGATTTGACGTCGCAAGTTGTGCATATCACTTTAACATTAACAAAGAGCTTGATCTTATCCAAGGAAAAAAAGGTAGCAATGGCTAGATTCCGTAGATTGGAGTTGCAATAGCTGAAAGAATTGCTACTCTAGAGTGGGGATTGTTCTTATGCATGGATGATTTTACGAATAGAATTAATCTTATCCCTGTGGCCTTAAAGGAGGCCGCATCTTTGCAACAACTGCTTTTGGTGAGCAACCTACGAAATCATATTACAAAAATTTACCTGTTGTTGTGTTCAGCAGACCACCCCTTTCTATAGTGGGTAAAATTTTTTTGAAAAAACATGGTGTCTTGTTGAGATAAGAAAAATCTTCATTTTTGCCCTGGTGATGGGAAAATTGCGTGAAAGGATACTGTACCTTGGGAGCAAGGGGCTTTTATGGGGGGATGGTTTATCACAGTTCACAAACGAAGAACATGGGCTATAGGCCAGTTTAGTTCATCAGCAACTTCCTTAATTTTGATTCAGCATGTTATTTGGACTATAGGATAGCCAGTGGGCCTGGACCCATAGTTTTATTTTCTTTGTATATTTTTAGTTTTGTTAGCCTGAGTCCATCTGTCCCTGTAAGGGGCATCCTGTTTATGTACGAGCCAAGGGCTCTAGTTTTGAACATCCAAAAGCTTAATGCAACTAGTTTTCAGTTTCTCTCTTCTTCTCTTGAAGGCAAGGTCATCCTTGAAGTTGACCCAATTTTTTTGCATTTTCTCGCATTTTCTACTCATCCAAACACATTGTATCAGGTGTTACATCTCTCTCTCTCTCTCTCTCTCTCTCTCTCTCTCTCTCTCTCTCTCTCTCTCTCTCTCTCTCTATTTGTTGGCGGTAGGAAATCAGTAAAGTCCCATGGAATCCTTCAAAAATAAATTGAAGTTGAATGAGAGCCGACATGATCCTTGATTAGCTTTGAGCTCTTTTGCTCCTCTCATCTTAAATTCCCTCTCTCTCTCTCTCAACCTTTGACCCTTTGTTCGGTAAAATTACAAGATTGACCCTAGATAAAACCTAGAGGGGGTGAATAGGGGTATGTCACAATTCTTTTTCCAATTTTAACTCATATCAAATATTAGCAATGGAATAGACATATAAATATGAATGATAATGCAGAACAAGACAACCACAAGATTGGCCCTAAATAACACCTAGAGGGTGGGCCGGCTAGGTGGCTCTACTTAAGAGCACAAGTGTTATGGTCCATTTGAAGTGTTTGCCTTTTCAACAATGAATAAACACTTGACTTATATGGATACATGATGATTTTCAGCCCATTCTTTTTATTTTAGGTATTTTTAAGAGTTTTGCTACATACAAGCACAGTCGCGCACTAATCTGTGTACCAATACTGATTTATTCATATTTAAAATTTAAATTAACACTGTTTTCAATAAAATCTACTTTTTGACCAATCACATCACATTGGTGCACAAATTAATACACAATTGTGTTTGTAACTATATTTTTCCTTTGAGCTATGGATGCCATTGAAAGTTCACATGCGGCGACCCATCAAGGACTAACTCTAGAAGGGAATGCAAACTAATGATCATCATTTAATGTGCATATAAGTAAGATAAGTCCATGGTCTAAATCGATCAATTCTCATGAAATGGATTAATCGCTACTTTATAAAAATAGTTTTAGGCATCATGTACACATCTACAAGGGGTAAGAATCTAGATCATGCAATGCAAGTAAACTTTAAGAGGTCTCGAGAAGTGTACATACAATGTTATCTTTCCTTGCTCTCCTTCAATATGGTGCTACTCGACCTTACATTCTCTTCAATTTCTAGTTTTTATAAATATGGGAAACAACAAAACATTGAAGTTGAAGAGTTTGGACAATTGAATGGAAAATATCCAATCTGACCAACTGGTATGACGCACACACTCCAATGGCCTTCCTAATTAACTCAAACATTAGACCATCTAAAGATTTAGTAAATAGGTCAGCCTAAGTATATATTTTTTTTAAAACCAACATGTGACATAATTAATAGGGATATAATTGGTTCAGTTCAGTCTGATTTTTTGGTATAATATAAAACCAAACCGAATTGGACCGAATTGATTTTCAATCAATTTCGGTTACTAGGAATCAAAACTAGGTCATGTCGGTTTATTCGTTGAGTTTTTCAATTTTTTCTTACAATCCTAATAATTTAGAAAAGATGCAGTAAAATAAAATTACAAAATAAAATAAAATGCGAAATGCATATCCAAGGTAAAATGAATGTGCATGAAGTGCAACCTAGGCATGCCATGGGACTCTATCTTGAACCCTTCTTTTTCACCCAAACTCTCTTAAACTTGGGTGAACTTGGGTGTGGTGTCAGGTCGGTCACCAATTATTTGAGTTTCTATTTTCTTACCTTGAGCAAGAGAAGTAGCCAACATATCAAACTTTGCACCTTTGAGTTTAATTTGCTTAGTCAAAGCTGTCACTTGATTTTCAAGAATAAGTTCTTTCATTTTAGGTGCACCTTTCTTGGACGAAACTTGAGGGGATATTAATTTAGAACAATTTGATCTCGTGTGCCTACTAACAACTCCACAATAGTGACACTTAGGAACAAACTTGGCTTGAGTTTGTTTCTTAGGAGGAGCCATGGACTTGGACATCACACAAGCATCCAAACACATATTTTTGCCCTCTTCCATGCATGCCACATTGGCATTGGCTTCCTCAACTTCCATAGCCTTCAAAAATATGTGAAGAATAGGCCAAACAGAATTTTCAAATCCTAAGCCTGATTGGTCTTGATTACACTTTTGAACAATTACCATCTTGTCAAGCTTATCACTTGAGAAATTGTTTAAATTATCATGGGACTCTTTAAGCCTCTTCTCAAGTGTTTTATTTTGTTCAATCATAGTATTTTCAGACTTTAGATTCTCAATTAAAACATGCGATTCATTCACTTTTGCAACCAAGCCTTCTCTATCGAGATCAACAACATTCAACTTTTTCAAAAGTTTTTTATTCAATTTTTTCAGCTTAGAGAACCCTTCAAACAATCCATTATAAACATCTTGCAGGTCTTCTAAACCCTCCTTATTTTCATCATCACTAAATTAACTTTTATAGGACATGGAATCCATGGATGATTCAAATTTATCTAAGCATGAATCACAATCAAATGATGCACCAAAAGCAAGAAAATTATGTTCATCATCAGAAAATACGTCACATTTTTCAGATTCGGATTCAGATTCATCCCTAAGTGTGGCTTTCAAGGTCTTTCCTTTGGATTTTATATGGTTAGGACACTATTCCAATGTGACCATATCTAGAACATTCATAGCTGTACTTGTTTTGAGAATTTTTATATTTTCTTTTTCGTTTCCTTTTTTATCTTGAAAAAATTTATTGAACTCATTTCTTGATTTCTTAGACATTCTACTTCCGCCATTTCCTTTTCTAAGTTGAAGAAATTTTCTGAAGTTCTTGGCTAGGACCACAATGCTTTCCTCACTTGTTGAATCCTCATTAGATGAACTATTGGTTCTTCTCTACTGTTTTTAGAGCCATAGATTTGGAACTTTTATGTTCAGGAAGCGATAGCTCATAAGTTCCAAGTGAATCTACAAGTTCCTTCAACTTTGACTCCATCAAGATCGGTACTCTCTTCAATAGAGGTCACTTTGGGTCTAGGAGGATGTGAGATGAGATGAAACTTTTGTGAATAGTAGTAAAATGATTTGTAAATAGTAGTGAGATAGTTTGAGTTAAGTATTTATTGGGTTTTGAGAAATAAGAGAAAAAAAATTGAATAAAAAATTATTATAAAGTTAAAATATTGTTAGAATATAATTTTTAATACTATTTATGTTTTGAGACTTGAAAAGATTGATTTTTTTTTATTTGAAAGTTTGGGAAAGTTGTAATGATTAGTTTGAAAAAGTTTGTGTTTGAATTATGTTTGAGAATTAAATGAAATGAGATAAGATTAGATGAGACGAGATGAGATAAAATGGAATTTTTTTTGCAAACATCCCCTAAATCTTTCTGGCAGTGACCTCAAGATGTTTTTCGCTATTTTCGCTTCATCAAGTCTCTCACCAAGCTGGATTTTACCATGTCATTTATCTTGGCATAGAATTCATCAAAGGACTCATCCTCTTTCATTCTTATTTCCTCAAACCTAGAAGTTAACAATTAAACTTTAGAACTTTTTACCATTTTGGTTCCTTAATGTAACTTCCAGTATGTCCCAAGCCTCATTAACAATTTCCTGCCTTAAAGTTCGCTTGAATTCCTCAAGTGAGACAGCCATAAAAATGGCATTTAATCCCATGCCATTCCAATTGCAATTAGCATGGTCATCTCTAGACCAACCATCCATGGTTGATCCATGGTTGTAGTGGGTTTAGTCCAACCGTTTTCAACACAATATCAAACACGTTCATCCAAAAACTTTAGAAACACTGTCGTGCATACTTTCCAATATGCATAGTTCAAACTATGGAGGTGATGAGAGAAATTGTGATATGACAATGGGGTCAAAGGATCACACTCAGAAAACTAATTCAACACCAAGTGAACCCGCTCTAATGCCAGATGTACGTCGCAATTCTTTTTCTAATTTTAATTCATGTCAAATATTAGCAATGGAATAGAAATATATATGAATAATAACACAAAACAAATCAACCACAAGACAAGGATTTTTTGTGACATATGGAAACCCTTTAAAGAAACCAATTCCACTATTTGAATATTAATACATGTAAGTCTCTTACAAACCCTTTGTAATATGAATACCTTACAAACCATGACAAAACGACCATTTTTGTCCCTACTGCAGTATCAACCCAAACCAAATAACAAATCTTACCCATTGCTTTTAAACTGAATTTAGCCAATACTAAAAATACTAATACATGGTAACATATATCTATAACCTTCTTGTATTGTTGAGTTTTGTGTACCTAATAGGAGCATAAAAGTCCCCATTTTGTGTCAATAGAAATACTTCCTTTATAACACATTGTAGTTGCCACCTTGATGCCAAATAGAATTTAGATTAATTTTGGAGGCTAGCTTCACCAAATAATCGAAACAAAGAAGACAAGAGATTTATCCAAAACACAAAGAAAACAACTCTCGTTTCAATTGAAAATGATCAAAACTCAAGAATGTCCAACCAAACCCACAGGCCAAGCTGAAATAGCTGTAAATTTGAAAATATCAGGATTTTACCAAAAATAGAAAAATCTTAATAAACATACCAAAAATAAATACGTGAACAAATGAGTAATTTGTCAAAAATCTGGCTAAAATATGGATCAAAATCACTTCCTAGAGGAGAAATAAAATATTACCATAAAAGGCAAAAAGTATCTAAAATTAGATATTTGAAGTGGAAAACAGCTGATTTTGGGCTAAAAAACAATGCACACTGAGTGTAGATGGGTGATCATGAAGTGCGTACCAAAAAGAGTTTTTCAAATTGGGGTCATATGCGCGAATTCAATACCCATAGCCAAAATTATAGACAAAATATGGATACGTGCTCAAAACTGTCCCAAATCAAGGAAAACTCACTGTTTCATGCTTGACTTGCATGGACTTGCCGTCTCGAGATAGTTCAACGCCATCAATATACAATATAACAGCTCAACGTCATCTGACTCAGATCTCCCTGTATCACACATGCAACAACTACATCATTTGTACATCAATTGTTCTAGCATAATTGTTGAGATCTCTATGTTGGTTGTACGCTGAATACTCTAATTTAGTTATATGGCCCGAGTTTGGTCTATGCTGCCACAAAAAAATCTCTGGAATGGCATATGATTGAAGAGATCATCTTGTAGGTAGTATGCGAGCGATGCTATGACGCAGAAGTAGAAGAGAATGAGATAATTTAGGGAAAATATTCTGATATCCATAATGCTAGTATATGTGGGGTCAATCTGAATCTCAGTTTCTCTCACACACACAGGGCATAAAAAAAGTTATTGCATCATAGCCCCAAACATGCCAGCAAAATTTTGGCGTGGGGTTTCTGTGTATTTGCTGGATCTTCAGGTTGTGCTCACATTATTAATGTTCTCAAGGAAACTCATTGCGTGCTTCGTTAATTATTTATAGTTATTTGTACTTAATTGATTCCTTGTTGAACTGCAGTCTGACTGGAAAATACTCTTGGCCAACGCACCTGAATAGAATATTATTGGGGAGTACTCGATGCATTCATTTGATAAATAATAATAATAAAAATTGGCAAAGACTATCGGAAGTTGCACGCGGTATGATTCTGACCAAGTTATCGGCGAATGAGAACCGCCAGCATAAACTTGTATTATAGAATAGGCTGGTCGGCTGTACGTAACAAATATGTACTAGTTTTATTTGCACAGAACAGATCGATCTTGTGCATGGCATGACTGTGTAAAGCTGATTCTTGGGCTTCTTCTTTGGAAGAATAGAAATGTTACACCAGCTATATTAAGTATAAATCCCATATCTTTCTTTATTTTATTTTATTTTATTTTCTTTCTTTTATTAATTAATGTATAGATTTACTTTCTATGCGAGAAGTCTTGGGCTTATTCTTTGGAAGAATAGAAATGTTACACCAGCTATATTAATATAAATCGTACAACTTTCTATCTTTTCTTTTCTTTTCTTTTTTTCTTTCTTTTATTAATTAATGTATAGATTTACTTTCTATGTATGGTGCAGATCATAGGGCACAATTGTAGCCTCTACCTTTTATTTGAACACATGTACACGTCCATTCACAAATCAACGAAAGAGATTTATTTTTCATTCAACAAGAAACTCGGAGAAACAGATGCACCACATGCCAAAACTGATCGTGGCAATAATGATAAGCACAGCTGTGTTTTGGGGTTGTCTTTGATGGGGGAATCCTGTCCTTTCCTAGTTCTAATATCCGATGATAAAAAGTAAGGAAAGATATATGATATATGCGTAAAATAACCTTTTTCTAGTCTAGAATTCTTTATTTTATACGTAGTGATGGATCGATACTTTTTGATGGCCTCTTAAACCTATGACGCATTCTCACTTCGTGAAATTCCGGAAATCTCAAATTATGTGGGTGGTGTAAAAGCGATAAATTAACTCAGTATTTGTTTTTCGACCTCTAGTTTTTAATTAAATTGGGTACATTTGACCAATTTTGTAGCATCATTATGACTTGATCTTAAATGAAGTACTTGAATTTTTTTTAGGATCATGACTTGATGATCTTAATTAACGTTGTTGGAAAAAATTGTAATTGATTTAGAGGCAGGTATCGTCCTATATATACGTGGCATTCTTCAGACTTCAAAGACAAGTTATGATGGAATTTTTCGTATGCAATTAGCTTGACATACATTAGCTATAGCCAACTTTCCATCATACTGCTAATTGTCATATTTTCGTTTGCACACGACGACTATCCTAACCGAGCACTGCATGCACATGTGCTTTAAGTTATTTTATTCAGAAAAAAAAAAAATTTAAAAAAATAATAAATAAAAAAAAATCTTAGCTGACACCCGATGAAAGATATATAACTTACAATAGTTATAACTAAAAGACTCGACAATCTCAGCTTCAACTGATCTTCTTGTTCCTCGTACGTTGGTGGCAAACTTTGAATTGGTAGGGTGAAATTGTAGGTGAAGGTTCGAGAAGTTGGGCTAGACCGAGTCCTTAAATTGGTAATTCGATCGATAGCCCATCGTATCCTATCCTATCCTTCCTAGAAGCAACGCTTGACTATATATTACGTTTCGTCACGTTCGAGAAGTCTTTTTTAAATTGTATGGGCAGAGCTGGAGCTCCTCTTTGTTTGAACGTACGCTTTGAATATGTTTTCTTGACCATTAATCTAGCGTATTAAGAGCGTTTAACAAGTAAAGCATTAGTAATGGGTTCGCGGTAATTGAACGTAAAACGTGGTCTTTTCTTCCAAAACAAGCCCCATCGTTTTTCCAGACTTTAATTTCTTTAATTAGGTGGCCGCATCTGTGATATTATGATCATTCCTTGATATATTTATCGAATTTGAATCATTTCAACTTTTTATCTGAAATTTAAGGAGTACATATATAATAGGGTGCTATACATATCTAATTGTATGAGTGAAATTTTTAGATATTAGTGAATCTTTAATAAATATTATATGATTCATTTCACGCGATTATCTCTAGATATTATATCTAAGAAAAATGATATTTACAATCATAACTATATAAGTATTGTATAATTATTTTGAAAAAAATGAATAAATATGGGACTCAAATGTAAAGAAAATTACTTTTTTAATAGTCAACTCTATTATTTTTTAAAGCGACTATACAATACTTGCACACTTTATAAATATATATAATAATATTATTCTAGATCTAAATCTTAAATTTATACCTCTAGTAAGAGGATAAGAAATCACGGCTTCAAAGGTAGTAACAGAGCATGTAAATATCTTTTTAGATGCGGGAATTCCTCCTATCACGACAAATATTCTATTATGGGGTCTATCATCCGTGGACTAGCATGGTTAATTTTTACAACGGATCAAGAATCAGGTGATGCTGAAATGGTCAATTTTCCCTACAAAAGTACTATATGCCAAGATGTCACATGATATGAATAAAGCAAAACTATTAGCCTTACTATTCACAAAAGGCAGTGATACTTTCAATTTTCATAATCATAGCCTCGTTACCTCTTGTATATATATCCACTCAATGTGGAATATAATTCATACGATCCGCAATAACATTAATTTTTTTTTTAATCTATAATGCCAGCTGTGTCTTTGACAAGGGGCCCGACCTTCAGAGTTGTTAATTGTGGGGACAAAATCTGGACAAAGAAGATTTATTTTTTCTTGGGTATCCTTCTATCATAATTTGATAAATAAGTAAATACAAAGAGAAGGCACAGATAATGTAAAATTAAGTTGTTATATCGTGATATATAGATCATAGAGAATTTAATTACATTTTCAGTATGGTAATAGATATGGTGACTTCCGGGGCAAATCAGGGTGATTAATTTTATAATCTATGTTTTCCAACTAAAATTCTACCTCTGGCATCCTGTAAATCATCAATTTTTTTAAACAAATATCGGACCCACAAATTGTATAAAGACTTTATTTTTTACCAAGTCACGATTCTGTAAAGACCTGACTTGGAAAGAGTGTTATTATCAAAATCCCATCCCCACCCCCGCCTCAATTATGGATTCTTTTTTCACGTTTGGCAACAATTTTGGAAAATTATGATATATTACTTTTGACACACGGCGTCGGCGACGCGTAAAATGGTACCAAAATATTCATAATTTCGCGCAATAAAAACACCCTCGAGGCCTTTTGTTGTGTGGCCGTCCACCATCTCTCCCTCAGTCTCCCTCTCTCAGAGAGAACAGGGCCTATGACAACAAACAAAGATACTCCTACTGTAGCGTCACAACCTGGCCTTGAGTGTTGCATGTGTGGCGATTATGGTTTCTCCTACGAGCTTTTCCAATGCAAAGTTTGCGAATTCAGATCGCAGCACAGGTACCCATCAAAATTGCTTTCCTCGGCATTTAATTTTTGCTGTATATTTTTTTTGGGTCTTGATATTTTGTCTCTGATTGTTCAGTTATTTTTCCCTCTGAACAATTCGATCGTTACTGCAGGTACTGTAGCAATCTCTACCCGAAGGCCGAGTCTTATCGGATTTGCAATTGGTGTTTGAGTCAGAAGGAGGACGCCAAAGAAAAGTCACAGAATTCATCCAATTCTTCATCGTCGAACAAGAATCAGGGCGAAGACGATAGCAAGAGCAACAGAAGGAATGGTAACGGTGACAATCTCGCAAACCTGAAAGGACAAAGAGACACTTCGCAGTTAAAACTCAACGTTCCCATCAAGAAACAGAGATCGCCGGATGGATCGCCGTCTCCGTCGCCATCGCCGTCGGCCCGAAAGAGGATCATCACGAATGCTCGTATGGAAGAGAAGCTGAGGAGAACCAAATCGGAGGAGATATCAAACAGAATTGGAGTCACCAGGCCTTTGCTCAGGAGTAAGGTGAGAAGGTATAAGCTTTTGGATGAGGTTTCAAGCTAATTCCTGAGCAATAATATGGCTTTTTGTTAAAAAAAAATAATTAATAAACTAAAATAAAGTTACAGAGACAGTTTTGGTTTTGCTTGTCATCTTTTTTGTACCTTTGCACAGAAAATCCAGGTCAGTGTTCTCATCCATTCTCTCTTTAACTCCTTTGTATAGAATGTCACTGTAATTCGCCATAAATCTTGGTTTAATACCAATAATCAGTGGAGATATTGCTATGCACTGATCAAGATTGATAACGACATCCCAATTAGTTTTCTACAAAATTGATGGGGGTCGTTTTTTTGAGCTGTGGGGAAGTAGGAATTTTGGCATTTTCTGATCCTTCTCTAATCCTCAGTATGCATAAGACTAAAGCTCCACTATCCAACACCTGTAATGATACTATTGAACTGATCGTCATTTTCATCATAGTCTGCATCATGAATCATGATAACCCCAATACATTATTCATCCTTTTGGAGCCAATCACACTTTGCTGCATCTTAAAGATCGACTCTATGGGCATGTTTTTTGTCTATTTGTTTCGGGGTTATTTGGACCAATAAAAAGAAAAGTGGTAATTATATACGTTTTGGAAGTTGCGAGAGAGTCCACTGAACAATTTCGTGATTATATTGGCTCGGGAAAATCTAATATATATATATTTATACTTAAATATCAACTTTCGCGCAGCACGAGCTCGTGGCTGAGATCGAGGTCAACTTCCTAGCTAGCTAGCTAGCTTTGTTCCACACTCACAGAGGGATGTTTATATTTGTATAAATATTAAACATTAATTAAAAATTATTATTATTATGCTACAAGAATATGTCCAACTTTTTTAATAGATTGCAAAACTTCTCGGATTCCCGAAAGAAAAAAAATCAGAAAGTTGGGTGAATAATCTGCCTAACATGCATTATCGGAAATAAATAAATAAATAAATCGCGTGCAAGAAGACCATAGTTGAATTGGTAAGAAACATCTTGAACCTCATAGGCTAAAGGTCATCATCCTTAGCTAATCCGAGAATAGCAAACCACTATCTTCTTGGAACCTACTTGATTCATCATGCATCTGGATACTTCTACAAGTTTTAAACAAAATTGATCAATAAAAATAAATAAATAAAATTCATTATATATATATTAATGCACTTGGGCCTCCTTGTGATTAACTTAAATCCCAAAACCTACGTGGGACATTGTCTAGAATTAGTGGGTTTAAAATATAGGAACCGGTCCTAGATGGATCAATTCGGTTCAAACCGGTTTTCAAATTTTCGATTTAAATTTATACTCCTAAGTCCTAATTAGACCGACAAAAAGGAAAAAAAGAAAGAAATTTATAAGGCTATATATTATTAGAGAGGCAGAGAAAGAGGGGTAGATAATTGCCTTAATGATGGAGGATATCAGAATACCACAATGGAAAGAAATGAGTGAGATAATAGGATGATCAGCAAAATAATCAGTGAAATCCACGTAATGGTAAGATATCATGTCTCTAGCTGTTTTGACACACGGATATATCTGCTAGTCTTGTCACGCTCATAATGTCAATGTACTTAGTCCTTTGTGTATTCATGGGATAAATGATGCACCATCTAATTACTATTTGAGTATTGAGATCAGAAAAAAAAAGGACATAACTCTATATGGGTGGGGCTACGGACACAGGGAGGCCACCGAGAGATATCAATAGGTAGCTTTTCTTCTTCTTCTTTAAATTTTTTTTTTTCAATTTTTTTTAATTATATTAAAATTTTTCAAAAATTAATTAAAAATTAGAAATTCATTAAAAAATATTTAGTTAACTATTAAATAAAAAAATTAAAATAAAAAATTGAATCGATTGCCATAACACCATATTTGGGATAAGTATTTTTCAATATGTATATATATATATAGGTCCACACGCACTGTCGAGTATGAGGAGCATTTTGTGAAATCATAGACGAATTGGAAATTCTCATTAATGCTTGGACCCACGTACGTGCTACTTTTCTCATCAAGTTTTTCAACATTGCTACCATATGTGTTCCAATATATGTTGAAAAATCATTAGTGAAAAGGAGAAAAAAAGACAGGGATCTCCGTAATTACAAAAATCGATCCCTTTTTTTTTTAACCTAACATTCCTACTAATATAAAGATTTGTTAAGAATATATATATACTCTAATTAAAACGCTCGAATTTGTGTTATATATATTTATATATTAAGCAATATTATTCTTTCTTATATATTTTGTTATTTTCAATAATATGACGCATTTTGAGTGTATCCTAATTTAAATGATTGATATAAAAAACTATTTAAAGTGTAATATATTAATTAAAATAATATTTAAGATAAATATTTTTCCTTTCCTACCTGATCGATCAATTTGTTGCTCGTGAATCTTGGCAATCTGCTTCTTCTTCCTTCAATCTCTCAGTGCTTTTTCCTTCAATCTCTCAGTGCTTTATGAGTAAATTTCTTTCACTATAATCACATCATGCACATATACATAATAGCAAAAGAAACTCAATCACAGTAAAATTGAAAAGATAAGAAATTTATTAAAAAGAAGAAGAAGAAGAAGAAGAAGAAGGATCCAAACACAATTAGTAAACAATATGTAAGTTGTTGAAATTTTCACAACTTGAATAATAAAAAAATCATACCTATATATACAAACCAAACTGAATTCAAAGACAATCTAATGCATGTGTACATCCCACCAATTACCAACGTCAACCCGGCCGTCTCGAAACACTAAAAGTCATCGCTATAATCACACTGAATTCACCACTTGAAATTTCTTTCACTGTAATCACACCAACCAAAAACCCAAATCTTTCAAAAATTTTGAAAAAAAAAACATCTGACCTTTGAGAAGATCCATGAGCAGTGTTATTCATGGTGGCTCAAGTGGAGCACAACGGTGGAGGGGTCCTTTAGGCCGTGAGGGAGAGGGTAGGTTAGGAAGAGAGAAAAGCCAACGTGGGCTAGAGAATAAGGGAATGGCCAAGGGATGGATTTTAAATTAGTTTATTTTTTAATTTTAAATTATGTTGTTAGTTTTTACTAATTATTATTTTATTTTAGCTAGATACTGTGTTTAAATTATTTTATTCAATTTACTACTTTTAAAAATTATTTTCTATTAGATCAATTTCGTGATATAAGTAAGAGGATTAGACCTCATTTCTTTCCATTATTTTTTTCTTTTTCTTTTGTTCCTTTTCTTTTTTTCTTCTCTTGCTTCTCTCCCCGCACGACATCTCTCTCTCTCTCTCTCTCTCTCTCTCTCTCTGCACGTTTCTTTCATTTACCCTAGCCCGCCGCCTCTCGCTAGCGTGGTCAACACCGCCCACCCCACTTGCTTCCCCTCCAGCCAGCGACATTTCCTCTCTATTTTTAGCTCCAACTGAGCCACCATTAGCCTCCACACACAGTTGGAAGCCGCGACCATTTTTCCTTTTAGTTCCACTATGAGTCGCCTATTGCCGTTGTCGTTGCTCCCATTCTCTTTCCCACTCACCGGAGACCTCACTCCTCAAGTTTCAGCCCTCCAATCACTGTCTAGCTCCTCCACGCATGGCCTTAAGCTGCATGGTTTTGTGCTCCCCGTGCCGCCATGCCTCCATCGTTGGCCACCACTTCTTCACCACATTATCACCGGTCTCTCAGCTACCTAATCCACCCAACCCCAACTCTAATCTGTCATCGATGAAGTTTAACCAACCCACTTTTCGTTTTAAGCTTTTTGGCCTTCAATCACCGTTTGTGCCACCACCCACGGCCAAACACCACTTCCATTAGTTTCACTAGCACCCATACTCTCTACCCTATCGTTCCCTAGTCTTCATTTGATCCCGTTCAGATTTGGTTATTTTGTGATCCACGGCCACAGTGCATTTGCACTATGATGTTGCCTTTTTGTCACCGTTTGTAGCTCATTGATCATTCGAAAGTTATTTTATAGCATTGTAAATATTTTCCAAACGACCTTTAAAATCTAAATATATTTTTGCATTAACAATATTTATGATTAGTTGGTTGTGCCAAACTGAGTCCAAGGAGTCGGAGGTCGATTGGATTAGAGGACAGAGTTGTTTATTTGATTGTTTGATGTTGGAAATTATTGTTGTTGGATATTTTTGGTATCTTGTCGTATGCATTGCATAGTACATATATGTGCATGTTTGAAAAGAAAAACTGGATTTTCGTGTAATTGCATGCATGTCCATGTACATATTTGGAAACTGTGTTTTTATACAAGAAATGATTTTGGATGTGTTTGAAATGAATTGATTGAACGGTTTGATAGAGAGTCATTGTAGGGACGGTGGTAAGGAGGAACGATGGTAGAGTCCCGCCTGTAATTCCCGCCTACGGTGCATACATAAGAATAATGATAGGAATGGTGGTAGAATCTCACCTACGATTCCCACCTACAAACAGAGTTGTAGGGATGTGGTAAACAAGACGGTGGAAGAGTTCTACATGTGATTCCCGCATACAGTACACGCGTAGAGATAGTGGTAAGAAGTGATGGCAGTAGAGTCACACCTGTGATTCCCGCCTGTAGTGTTCTGATAGTTGGTTATTGGGTCATTTTCTGGAAAAATGACGAGATTGAATTTTTGGGCTAAATGAGATTTTTGGCGTGTGTGAAAAAATTGGTTATTTTGGAAAATAGTGATTTTCGGGTCTCATGCATATGGTATCACTTTCATGCATATTGTTGTTGCATTAATATATTTTTATCTTGTGATTTATTTGGAATATTACTTGTCTGCCGTACCCTTTTTTGTAGCGTAGATTTTAATACAGATGACTACGAGGCCGAGCCTGAAGATGCGGCTCCACTGAAAGAATGATCAGGGATCACTCGTGGGTTGTAATTTATTCCATGTTTTTGTTTATTGTTTTTGTAAAAAACAGGAAATAAAAACAAACACAGTGAAGACAGTTTTTGTTTCTATGTTGAGACGAGAGGGGGAAGTGCAGTGTGTAATAGAGCATAAGAGAGAGGGAAAGAACGGTTAGAGAGAGAGATATGGGCCGTCAAGAAATTTTCCAAATAGAGAGATGGAGGTTAGGGGTTTGAGAAAATCGGGGAAAAGAGAGGGGTTTGAAGGGGTAGAGATATACAGAGAGAGAGAGAGGGTGGGGAGAAGTTTCGAGAGAATTTGAGAGGAGGGGAGGAGAAATTACGGGAAGGTGGAAGGGGGGGGGGGCAAGAAAAGAAGTGTGGGAAAACGAAAACGGATTGGGACCTTGGGGAAAGAGAAAATGAGTGGGGGAAGAGAGAAAAAGAAAAGGGCCGGAGACGGGAAGGACTGTGAGGTCTGTGAAAGAAAAAAACATTGGCATGTATTTGTAGATTAAGAGTCAGTTTGATTTCTAAATTTTATCTCAATTTATTTTATTTAATTATTATATTTTTTTAAAATTTTAATATAAAATATAATAATTAACTTGATTTTTTTAAATTTTAAAATAATAATATTATTAAAAATAATATTTTAATAATATTTTATTCAATTTATAACTTACATCTTAATTTAATTCAACTTCACTCAATGTTCAAACGCAACTTTATTTAGTTATAATATGAATTGCATATAAAATTATAATAATAATTTAAAATGTTAAAAAAATAAAATTAACATTTTTGTAAAATTTTATTTATTTTAATTTATATCAAATAAATACACGTCACTTATACATTCGTAAATATTTTTTCTTTTAAAATACATTAATTTATATCAACTAAACATACGTCACTTACACATCTACCACTATAGATATTATTTCTCTTATAATACATCCGCAGCTCGTGAGGACGCGGGGGAAGTGAGGAGGTATGAACGGGAGAATTTGTCAATAATTAAGCATTATACTATTTCAAGTAACAAATGGGAAGAAAGTTTCAAAATTCTGGGAATTGTGTTGTTGATGGAATAACACAAAATAGAATAGGCCGCTCAGATGGAGGAGAGGCGATGGTGGATGGATGAGAGGTGGTGCTGGGTTGAGGAGCCGGAGAAGTAGCTGCAGAGACATTAATTGCCAACTTCTGACCCGAGCTGCAATGGGTAGAAAAGGTGCAGATGTAGTAATGCTCTCCAACCGTGCTGAGAGTCTTATTCGTGGGACCGCGCGTTTTAAGGGAAATGGGACTAGAGCCATTGCAGGCATCAAAATTTGCCTTTGTCACTCTAGCTACATCGTGGGCGCCGGTTGTATAGTTAAAGACTGCAAAAGATCAAAGAAATCAAATTCAAATTCAAAACCCAGAACCTTAATTTATTCGGTCATATGTATATATGGATATGATTCGTTTGAAAAGTTTGGTTGTTATACCAAGGAAGTCGCCAACGGAGAAGGTCTTGCCGGCAGCCCAGTTGCTGTAATCTGTGGTGCCAGGAGGAGGAATGGTCCAGCCCAAGGCATCACCCACCGTATGGGAAGTCTGTGCCACAGAGCTTTGTAGAAAAGCTGCAACAGCTATTACTGCAAGAAAAACGATGTCAAGTCTCTTTGCCATTGCTGTGTCGTTTTGGAGGTAAGAAAGCTCAAGTCGCCCCTGTTCTTTCTTTCTTGCTCTGTTCTAGGCTCTTCATTTAGAGCGAGGAGGATGACTCTAGTTAGTCAGGGAGGACCACGTCTCCGTCTCAGTATTTATAGAGAGAGGGGCTACGGAGTTTGTAGGAATCTTGTGGCATTGGATCGTGGCACACTGTATAGTCAACACGTTTGGTGCGTAGCATTTACGATCACTCACGTTGAATTTTTTATAAAAAATTTTATAATTTAACTAAAATTAATATTTTTTAAAAATTTTCGTTAATTGTATTCATCTTTTAAAAATTTCTTATATTTCATTTCCTATCATTTCTTTATTTTATTAAAATAATATTTTTTATTACATTTTTCTCTCACTTCAATTTACAAACTTAACTACTCAATATTTTTTTTATGTTTTGAACTATTACTCCAGTGAATATTTTAAATAAAAATTTAAATTATTTTTTGTGAGTATGATAATATTTTTAAAATTAATTTTTAAAATTTTCATAATTATTTAAATTATTTTTAAAATTATTATTTAAAAATATAACAAATATGAGTATAATAAAAAATATAGATGATTGGAAGTAAATAAGTATGATAAAAAATATAAATGATTAGAATAAAATAATGATAATAAATAATTTGGGGATATGGGAAACTATTATACATCTAATAAATACTTTTTCTAAAATAGAAATTCGAATGTAAAGGTAATTTTAATAAAATCTCTAAAATTTTTATCAAATTAAAAGAAAAATGTACATACGCAGTACCCGTTGAGATTGAATTGGAGATGGTCCATATATTCTGCTTCCGACGACTGGAATTTGTTGGATGCCGCGTGAAGTTTTTCCACAAACTTAAAAATATTGACTTTTTGCGTTGACTAGTCAACATGCTTGTCTTGGAGAAGGAAAAACTCAAGGCCAGTCAGGCGACGATGCTTTTTTTACACCCATCAATACAAATTGACCACGTTGGAGGTGCAGGAACCAAACATCTGCACTCGCATGCACTAGAATTCCTCTTCTCCCTCCCTCTCTCCTATGCATTCTTCTTCCCCCGCCCTTCAAAGAAAAACAACGAGTTTCCTTCAGACGAAGCACAGCTACAGCTTCTCTGTTGTGAGTTAAGCGCTGGTGATATATTTGGCTGTCTTTCGTGCATAAGTTGGATGGCCACAGTTTCTTGTACTGCATAGAGAGCATATCTTACATCCCAATATTCGAGAGAGAGAGAGCGTATAATTCTAGAGAGAGAGAGAAGAGAGAGAGGGAGAGATATGGGGGATATGGGATAGACGGGGGAGCAAAACCTTTTTTTTTGTTGGGGGGGTGTGGTGGTGGTGGGACGGTGGGAGAGAGGGTGAGTGAAAGAGATTACCTGCATGTGGGTGCAGAATTCTTTTTGCTGAAATGTCTACGTGGCCGCTTATGATTAAAGGGTATATAAATAAGACTCTCACCCGATCGGTTGGGAGTGTCACTCCCTAGAGAATGTTTGTATCTACTATCTACCTTGTATGATGGGAAAAGACAAGGGAAACACTTCAGGCTATATGGGTGTTTTCACACCCGGCCAAAAAATTTTAGGAGTTGAAATGCACCTGCATGCAAAAGATGCTCTCCCTCCCTCTCCCTTTTCCATCTGTGTATCTCATCTCCATTATCAGTCAGCTAGATCACTAACCTCTTTAAAAATATTCCAAATTTTGAACTTCAAAAACATAACTTTTGAATGAGAACCGAACATTGAAACCAAGTAAAACTGGAAATTGGAGGTAAATCCAGAATTGAAATAATAACAAACCAACAAAAAGAATTATTAAAAAAAAACTAAAGGATTAACCAATGAAGATGGAGAAAGGGAGATCGAAATGAGTATTGAGGGTCCATTTTTATTTAAGCTCAATATAAAAATCTTCTGTAAGCAGGCCTAAATTGAAGAGCCCAGACCCAAGAGGGATTTACACACTACACTCCGCCTTACTTGAGAAGAAGCGAGTTTTATGCACGTACGTAATTGTTTATGTGATATCCCATTTTTACATGTATTTTCACTGAATGAGTGTTTTAATTTAATTAAAATATTGGTTCTTTTATTTTAGATTATCGTATTTAATTGGATTTACTTAGTTGTGAAATTTATTTTGTAGAGTTTTCTTAATATTAACTATTGTTTTGAATTTAAATTGCTATGTAATTTATTTTAATTTATTTTTAGATTTTAAATTATGTTGTTAGTTTTTACTATTTATTTATTATATTTTAGCTTGATGTGGTGTTTAAATTATTTTATTCGTTCTATAGCTTTTAAAGTTATTTTCGTCGGATCAATTTTTGGACTCTAAAAGTAAGGACTGAACCTCATTTCTTTTCCCCATCTTTTTTTCTTTCTCTTTTTCTTTTTCTCCTTTCTCTTTTCTTTCTCTTTTTCTTTCTTTTTCTCCTCTGGTTCTCTCCCTCCCGCATGCGTCTCTCTCCCTCTTCATTTTTGCCGTTTTCTTCAGCCGCCTAGTGCCGTCGTTTGCCGGCGCCGTGGCCTGCACCACCCACCGTTCGTCGGCGCCGTGGCTTGCACCACCCACCCAGTTCTCTTCCCCTCCGGCCGACGCACCTCCCCACCAAATTCCAGCCCCTCCCGTGCCGCCGTTAGCCGCCATGGGCTCCTCCAAGCCGCACGGTTTTTCTCCCATTTCGCCGCCGTCGTTCCACCTCTGACCACCATCTCTTCACCACATCATCACCGACCTTTTGTCGTCCTAAACCACCCATTTTCAGCTCCGATCCGTTGTCGGAGCAACCCCCACGAGCTCATCTTCGTTTTAGCCGTTTTTCACTTCCACTGCCATTTCCTCCGCCACCCACGGCCAACTCTCACTTCCACTAATTTTATAAACACCTCTAAGCCATTACCTATCAATCTCAAGTCTTGGTTTGTCCCCATTCAAAAGTGCGTATTTTACAACCTATGGCTACAGTGTATTTTACACTGTTACGTAACTTTTTCTTCACCGTTTGCAGCCTTTTGATCATTCAAAAATTATTATATAGTGCTGTAAGTATTTTTCAAACTCTGTTTTAGATTTAAATATATTATTACTTTTACAATAAATTCATTGACTGGTTGGTTATTCCGGACTGAGTCCGAGGAGTCGGGGGTCGGATGGATTTGAGGATGGAGTTGTTTGGTTATTGTTGATGTTGAGTTTGGTTGAATAAATTGTGTCTTAAGGTGTGCATTGCATGGTGCATTCATGTACATGTATTAAAATGAGAAAAATTAGTTTTATCTGTGTAAATGGATTTTTGGGTGCGTGTGTATCACGACCCCAAATTGAGATGGGGTATTATCTCGGTAGAGCTCCTCTGGTCACTCAGGAGTGGATAATACTGAGTGATATCCCCTGAGTTGTCGCTGGGCGACGACCGAATCGCACGATACGGTAACGCTGTCGTGTTGACTCCGTGGTCTCTAAGCTGGTGGGGACTAGAGGATGACCTGGTCCAGGTACGCGTTAGGCGCGAGACTGGGCATCGCTCGTTTAGATGTCACATGCGTAGTCGTTACCTGCGGTGTGACACAAGAGCCAGGGTGTACAGATGATCCCTAAGGGAGATCATGGTGCATGCAATAATTGGAATGGATTTTGGATACTGGATATGGGTCATTTTCTGGGAAAATGACGAGATTTTGTTTTGAGATTATTGTGATCCATTTTCTGGAAAAATGATGGTTTTCTTGGTTTGGGCCATTATTTGGGATAATGACAATGACTTGTTTTAAAGAAAATGTTTTGGGCCAAAATGGAATTTTAGCGTGCGTGAAAAAAATGTGGATTTATTGGACATGTACATTTGGCATTCTTTCATGCATATTGTTAAGTTTAATATATTTTTTTATCTTGTGGCGTTTGGATTATTACTTACCTGCGGTACCATTTTAGTACTGTAGATTTTGATGCAGATGTTGAGGAGGAGGAGGAGGAGGAGGCTGAGCCCGAAGAGGCGGCTCCACTAGAGTTTTGATTTGGAGTTGTTCATGTCAAAAATTATCTCTATTAGTTTTTATGTCTTGTAGTTAGGTTTTGAAACAATATTTGAAACTTGTAATATTTTATTATGTGTACTTTAAATGAGTTTGTAGTTAAACAAAAAATTCTGGTATTTAGTTATAAAATTTTTATTATCCGCTGCGTTATTTTATTGTACACTTGTTGCATGTATACACACTTGACACTTAGCGATGGGATGTGTGACCTGTGTTATCATCATCCCGACGTCTCAATTTCTACTTGTCCATACGTGGGAGTTGGGGGCATCACAGTTTAGGTTACTTAGAGATGATTTAAGTCAATAAACACAGCACATGATAAACATCACATGAAGGTAATCTCGTATAGTGTTGATCTAATACAATAGGAATTATCTATATATACTAGGTAACCCCAAAGATGATTTATCTTTGAATTCTGAATTACTTGAGTAATACACTTGCTGACTTAAGCGTTGGAGTGTTTACCCGGAGTCTTCTTGATATTTGCAGGTAAATGGTTGCATTTGTGGTGGTACGACATGTCCTTAACATTGGCGTTGTTTGTGGGATATTCAAATTTGGTTTATTGTTACAGACCAACATGGTTCTCACATGCTGATTGTAACCCGCTCCTAAGCAAACTGAGAGATGGATACATTGCCTATAGCCATGGAAGCATGACTAGTAGCAAATGAGGAAATACTAAAGGAGACGTTGGAGGCCATGGAAATTCTAAAGAAAGAAAATGATGATTTACGGCGGAAGAATGGTGAATCTAATGACACCATCATACCAAGTCACAACCCGATCGCAGTGAGCAAAGTGAGGGAGAGACACAGTGCAATGCAGAGTCAAGCCTAGGAAGGGCGGAGAAAAAAAAGATGCACGATGAATTGAAAGAATTGTCGGGAAAGTACGAAGAGATGGCAAGGAGGATGATGAGATATTCATTGTTGGAATACTTGCTAAACCAAACTGGCCTGCCATATAGTGAACAGATTATGGTCATCCCCTTCCCGCCAAAATTCAAGGTGCCCCAAATAGATATGCATGATGAGTCCAATGTAACAGCCTGCTAGAAATTCAATTGTGAAATTTCTATTAGTTTTAGGAACCTTATGAAGATCCCATAAGTTTTCACGAATCAATTAATCGTATAGGTTTTAATCTAACTACATAGTTAGTGTTATTACTCACTATGGTATCATAAATGTGTTTTTGATTATTGAAAATAGTTAGAAGTGTCAAAATGTATTATAATTTGTGCCATTAGACTCGGTGGGTTATTTAAAGTCTTATGGCGCAATAACTCTTTTTCATATTTTTGGACAAAACGTTTACTAAAAAATGTGGATATTATTGGATAAAAATATCTTGAACTGATTTTGTGGATATTATTGGATAAAAATATTTTAAACTAATTTCGTAGATATTATTGGGTAAAAATATCTTGAGCTGATTTTTGTGGATATTATTGGATAAAAATATCTTAAGCTGATTTTTGTAGATATTATTGGGTAAAAATATCTTGAATTGATTTTTGTAGATATTATTGGGTAAGAGAGACCTACACTCAACTCTCACTCCAGCCTCATCTTCTTCCATATTTTATCCATAAATACCTCCAGCCACTTCCCAAGAAATTATCTTCCTTTACACATTTCATTGAAAGAACATCAAATACTCTTTCAGACAACTTTTAAGTATTCTTTTGCACGCTCATTTCGAAGTTTTTGTAAGTATTTTATCATAAAATTTCCTTCATACAAGTTGTTCCTTTTTTAGTCTAATTTACATAGATATCTTATTTGTTCTATTTGAAGATAATTTGGTCAGTCAAATATTGTTTAAACTCAAGAAATGTCATTCTAAGAGATAAAGTGGAGAATATATCGTATTTTTGAGTTTTGACCAAGCCAATGGATAGATCTTGGTCCGAAATTTTTATGGAATATTGTTAACATGTGTATATGATTATTGGTTTAAGATTTGTTACATGATTAAAGGTTTTGATGAAATATTTTCTTAGATCTAGAAACTTAGAAACTGGAAGAGGAAAAATAGTTTCTATTTTGAGAAAATTTAAATTTTTGGTGGTTTAAACCTATTCCAATGGCTTTGATAATTTTATTAGAGGATCTTAAACCTCTTATATACATATTAGAATATTATTTTGAAGATATTTGATGTTAGTTTCAAAGATATGAAATATTATGCAAAGAGATGCTCATATAGGCTAAAGTGTGGATATTTGAATTTTTTTAAATACCATATGGGAATAGCATATGAGAATTTCGGCCCTATGGAGTTTTAATAGTTATGATTAGTTTTAAATTTTTTTAAATTGATATTTGAGTTTAGGATAAAATTTACATGTCTCATGTAAATTTTGGTGACTTTTGGAGTTAGCATGCAAAATCCTTAAGTTAGGAGTTAAACGGTCATTTTCTCACATATAGAGGGTAAAATGAAAATTTTACTTTTTAAGTTAGTATTTTTCATATTTCAAATTATCAGTGATTTAGCTCTAACTTTTAGAATTACTAATTACAGTTCCTCGTGATCGAGCTTAATGTTTTATAAGAAATGCAGAGATCGAGGTAAGTTAGCTTTTAACTTACTAGCAGTTTACTATGTATGTGTGCTAAGTAAAGGAACTACAATGTATGTATGTGTGTTATCATATTTGTCATGTCATATTCACTGTTGCAAGTATGTCACGTTAAGCATGTTTCCGTTATATGTGATATCATATATGAGATATTGTGTGTTACGTGTTTAAGTCATGTCACGATATAATCCTATCTCAAGTTAGTCATGTTTTTCAAGTTATGTTCAAGTCAAGTTATGTTACGTCAGAGCTTCTGTTCTTTCGTATTCCAGTCACGTTTCATCTTGAATTACATTTAGTTTCGTGGGGTCCACAACAACTGTGACACACGAAGTTTGGGGTCACAGCAATTGTGACCCATACACTACGTGAGACACAAAAATTGTGACACGTAGAATATATGAGGCCACAACAACTGTAGAGTATGTATTTAAGCAGTTAAAGTCAAGTTTCAGATCATATTCATGTTAAGTCAAGTGTCAGATCAAGTTTATGTTATATCATGTTATGTTCACGTACATATTATGTTCATGTTCAAGTTCATGTCAAATCAAGTTCAGTTCACGTTGCAATTTAAGTTATGTCAATTTTGCTATGTTGTACGTCAAGTTATGCTTTGATTACTTATGTATGGGGTCACAGCAATTGTGACGCATACACTACGTGAGACACAACAATTATGACACGTAGAATACATGAGGCCACAACAACTGTGGAGTATGTATTTAAGCAGTTAAAAAATAAGTTTCAGATCACGTTCATGTTAAGTCAAGTTTCAGAGCAAGTTCATGTTAAGTCAAGTTTCAGATCAAGTTCATGCCAAGTCAAGTTTAGTTCACATTTCAATTTAAGTTATGTCAGTTATGCCATATTGTACGTCAAGTTATGCTTTAATTACTTATGAATTTGATTATGCATTCATGTTTTTACTGTCATCCATGCATCATTAGCCTGTGTGGAAGTTTTTTGTTAGCTTACTGAGATTTGTAATCAAATCTCACTTTGGTAGTCCCAACTACCATTCCTCCCTAATGGTAGATCTTGTTACAGGACCTGAAAGAGAATCAAGAGCTGACCAACTAGACACAGTTGACTGAGTGACGGCGTGACGTCAATGTTAATATAGTAGTTAACGTAAATTACCACGTGTACGATGAAGTTGCATCTCTAGTACTTTTTGGATCATAACCATTTTAGACTAGTGTTGTGATCTTAGTTGTTCAATGAGTCTTTATGTATGAAGTATGTTTTAAGCATTTGGGATATTTTCAATTTGGTGCATAGTATTGCTAAAGAAAAAAAATTTATCCGCTGCGAGTATTGCATAATGTTATATGCATGTTAGGAACATTGCATCTTATATGTCATGAATGGAGACAGGTAACCTTGTGTTACATGTCTCGACGCTTTAAATATTCGTTCGATCCCAAATGAAATTTGGGAGCATCACAAGGTGGTATCAAAGCAATACGTCTCTGGGTTGTAAATTCACATGTCTTTAGAAAATGCACTAAACATTAGGTTTGAAATTTTAGTCGTCATTAGGCTTGAATTTCTTAAGGTATGAAAGGTAGTATGTGGTTTTAATACGTGTACTCGTGTATTTCAAGAAGGAACACATAACTCGTGGTAGAATACTCAGAATCCTAAGGGAGATAACAATCAAGAGGATCAGAATTCCCCGATGGATGAAGGATTAGCTGAGGCGGTAAGTTTGCTGGCCAACGTGCTTAGACATCAACAACTACAACAAGTGCACATACCTATTAGAGTGTATGCTATCACTCAGAGAGACGAAGATGCTGGCGCCCCAGGAACTGCAGGAGCTGACATCTTCACTGGTATTTTACTAGGACCAATGTGTGGTTAAACATAGTTAAGGTTGATTTGATTGCAATTGATGGTAGTATTACATTATTGTTATTTTGGAGTAGGTCAAGTAATTGGGGTTGGTAAATTGTACATTATTTGATTCAGACGAGTCATTGTTTCTATTAATTGTAGTAGTGCTTGAGAATTCAGTTTGGAAGCTGAATTGTTACCCTAGTGGTAAGAGTAACAATTCTCATTAGAAGTATTATTGTTCATACTAATGTAGATATAGAATACCATTTAGTAATATGAGAAAAGATATTTAGGGTTGATAAATAGCATTCCACATATTTGGAGAATTGTTTTGATTATGAGAACACGATTGAAATTGTGTCTGGAAGAGTAATTTGATTAGGAGAAGTTTTGACCTTAGTAGGATTCATTTATGATAATAATTTAACCACGCCGCCAGTAAATGGTTTCTGGCAAAGCACTATCTTTATGGAAAAGTAGATCGATCTTCTTTTGGAGACTATTATATGGGAAGTAAAATCTTGGTCTTGAAGATTTATGTGAACATTAGGAACAAATCCTTTTATTTATATTTAGAATAAGTAATAGCTCATGATGGATAGAAGAGTTATGACAATCATAAGAAAGAAAGTCTCAAGTTTAAGTTATTAATTGGTCAGTTATCAAAATACCACCTAGGAAGAGGATGATTGTTACGATTATGAAGAAATAAGTTAGTCCTAGACCAGTATAACTCCTTGAGGTTTTTATTAGATTGAAAATTACCGAAAGTTTGGATATGCATGATTAAATGTATATTTATATGAATCATTGGATCATGTCATATATATGAAAATTTCTGAAAGATATAAAATGCCTGAAACTTCTAATCTGAATACATCCAGAAATATATATTCTATTAAGTTTCAAAAAAATCATTATATGATCTAAAACAAACTATTTTCTATATATTTTCAGTACCTATATTAACTTATTGCAGTTTACATAGATGATTTAATTATCTTTGATGCTCTAGAAGAGCTCATGAAAACTGCACATATTTTGATATATAAATCAGAAACCCTTGCGGCTTCAAGGGGGTGATGAATGAAATTATTAGATCTGAAATACTATCTTTTAAATACAATTAGTATTTCAGATTCATATTACGGTTTTGTAAGAGGTGTGTATTATTAAAGGAAAAATAAAATGGAGCAAACAGAACATCTACCAGAAGATAGAAACACAAATATGAATATTTGTAAATTATTATTTTATAATCTTGAAATAAAATTACAGAAATTTGAGGCTTTTCGCCTCATTCTTTAAACGCTCTTACTCTTCAAAAATCTGCATTCCTTTCTTATCTAAATGAGTAGACAATCGAAAAGAAAATTTAAGTAAGGATTTTAAATTTCTATTCTCTTACTTTAGTGCTTCTATCTTCATTTTGGATTCCAGAAGAAGTCGCTGAAGGATAGAAATATTCTCGTTGAGTTTGTCAACCCCACCAGTCTTGGATTGTAGTCGCTGAGAATATGCGACAATAGTTTATGAATATCGGGTACCGAGACTCACAAACTCGTAGATAATTTCATTATCTGACTTATTGGTCAGATCATTATTGGATTGCATTATAGTATCTACGGTAGAAGCAGAAACAACTGGTGAACGAGGTGCAGAATACCTCATATATTGGTAATGAGAAGATTGCTGAGCCATTGTAGAGTGAGAATGCAGAAAGAGATTGCAGAGTAAGAATGCAAACTAATTACAGAAAAGTGAAGAAGATGAGATGCCAAATGAATATGAACTGAATAATTTTTATAGAGAAAATTATGACGAAACATCTCTATTGCTTCATAGCATCTCTCGTGAAGTATTTCTCTACAAGAGACAAGAGATGTAGTATCATAGCTCTGCGGTACTTGACAGCTACAGAAGAGCGATGTAGTATCATAACTCTGCGGTGCCTGGCAGTTATAAAAAACCTGTAAAGATCTTGCGGATCAGAGCTTGTCTGGTCCAAAACAGATGGCCACCGTTTTTGTTAAAAACAAAAAAAAAAAAGAAGTTAGCGGCTTAATTTTGATAAATTGTCTACTAACTACGTTATAAACAAGAACACTTAAAGTAGATCGTTTATGTTTTTCTAAGGAAGAGTTTCGGAAGATTATTTACATGAAGTTTTAAGTTTAGAGAGTATGTCGATACAACTTGGCCAACCTTGTGGAAAGAAGTATAATATAATTGTTAGTTAAAGTAAGAGAATTAAAAAATGACATAATCTCAGGTAGATATATACGGGATAGGCAGCAGGTTGGTAAGCAACATATATTTCTTAACTTGTTATTTTTTACTTACTTCGATTTCGAGGACAAAATCTTTTTTTAGGAGGGGAGATTGTAACAACCCGCTAGAAATTCAATTGTAAAATTTCTACTAGTTTTAGAAATTTCGTGAAGACCCCATAAGTTTTCACGAATCCATTAATCGTATAAGTTTTAGTTTAACTATATAGTTAGTGTTATTACTCACTATGGTATCAGAAGTGTGTTTTTGATTATTAGAGTTAGTTAGAAGTGTCAAAATGTATTATGGTTTGTGCCATTAGACTCGATGGGTTATTTAAGGTCTTATGGTGCAATCACTCTTTTTCATATTTTCGGATGAAACGTTTATTCAAAACTATGGATATTATTGGATAAAAATATATTGAGCTGATTTTGTGGATATTATTAGATAAAAATATCTTAAACTAATTTCATGGATATTATTAGATAAAAATATCTTGAGCTGATTTTTGTAGATATTATTGGATAAAAATATCTTAAGCTGATTTTTGTGGATATTATTGGATAAAAATATATTGAGTTGATTTTTGTAGATATTATTAGGTAAGAAAGACCTACACTCAACTCTCATTCCGGGTAAGAGAGACCTACACTCAACTCTCACTTTGGGTAAAAGAGACCTACACTTAACTCTCATTCCGGGTAAGAGAGACCTACACTCAGCTCTCACTTCGGCCTTATCTTCTTCCATATTTTATCCATAAATACCTCCAGCCACTTCCCACGAAATTAACTTCCTTTACACATTTCATTGAAAGAACATCAAATACTCTTTCAGACAGCTTTTAAGTATTCTTTTGCACGCCCATTTCAAAGTTTTTGTAAGTATTTATCATAAAGTATTTTAACTCCGAAGATACAATACAGGCTCTGGTGGATCCTCAAGAGGAGGACAACAAGGTCGAACGAAAGAGCAAGCTGGTTGACAGAAAAACTAGTACGAGTCAACAAGGAGGAAAGAAAGGTGACTAGAGCACAATCCCAGATTGATGCATAGTAATGTAAATGTATGGGAAGAAGAGAATGAGAATAAGGAACGACATCAACTTAAGATAGGTAGTCGCTACTACAAGTACCACCAGACAGGGTCGCATTGGACTGAGGATCATTGTTGTGAATATCGTACTGTACTAGTCATTGGTCCAATATAGATATTTTACCTATTTTGTACAGGTCCAAATACTGGCCGTACCGACCGATATTTTGGCCTGTACTGGCCTATGTATCGGCCGGTATTTCGGCCTTCACTTTTTTTTTCTCATTTTTTCAAACTACAAACTCATTTTTTACTCTCAATTCAAACCAGACTATTTATAATTTATATATATATATATATGTGTGTATTTATCTATAATTTATTCATATATAGATTATTATTTTGAAATATAATTTATATATATATTGATATATAATTTATTTATATATCGATTATCCAAAAACGGTACATGAAACGGTATCAGTATCGAAATATTTCGTTCCGATGTCTTGACCGATATGGCATCCAGTACGGTATTCAAAACATTGCTAACGATTGCACGACCATGAAGAAAAGAGTAACCGAACTGGCGGGAATAAGAGAATTGAAACAAATGGTTACAAAACGCTCAAAACCTAGAAGGCGCCAGGAATCCAGGCGGGGTACTAGGAGGAGTATTAGCCCTGAGAACAACATCAATATCGAGCTGATGTTAGCCGAAACGGTAGGGTAGGGCTCCCTCAAAGGGCAATAGGAACAGAGCGCCCATAGAAGAAATTCAGATAATAGTAAGGGGTTTTGCTGGAAGAGGCATATCCACATCTAGTAGGAAGGCGTATGCAATCAGGGCAAGATATGAAGAGGTATGTAATAGATAGAGCCCCCAAGCACCAAAAGCTTAGTAACTAGATGACAATATCCTTTGGAGAGGAGGGCAGGGAAGTAGTACTGTATCTGCATGATGATACTTTGGTGGTCACCCTTATGATAGCAAGCTACACGACCATGCAAGTACTAATCGACAACGAAAGTTCTGCAAATTTACTATTCTGGAAAGCATTCACCAAAATGGGTATCAACGCCAATAAACTAAGACCCTCCCAATGCTACTAAAGAGTTTCTTTAGAGATACAATACAACCGGTTAGAACTATCACCCTCCCAGTAACCACTGGGACTGGTGCGCTAACGACCACCACCATGACCGACTTCTTGGTGGTGAAGGCCCCATGTTCATATAACGCACTATTAGGAAGACCAAGATTCAACCATCTCAGGGTAGTGACATCCACATACCACCTCAAGAGGAAGTTTCCAACTGATAACGGGGTGGGAGATTCGCGAGATGAACAAATTCTAACATGCGAATGTTATGTACAATAATTAAGAAGTGGCCGAAGTGAAGTTTGTGTCGTAGCAGAGCAAAATAAAGCACTGGCACCGCTCCTTCCACCGTCTTTGACGGTGGCTTTAGAAAAGGGCGTGGAGGTCAAGGACGAGCAAAGTCAATAGCATGCTGAGGCCAACAAACTATTGGAATGTGTGACGTTATATCCAAACCATCCCGAAACTACCACACGTATTGGGATCCAAGTCCCACCGGAGGACAGAGAAGCCCTGAAGCAGTTGTTAACAGAGCACATGGATGTGTTTGTATAGAGTCACGAAGACATACCCTACATAGATAACAACATTATCGAATACCGCTTGTGTGTGGATCCCACCCACAAGATAGTGCGCTAGAAAAGAAGGTCGTTCAGTGCAAATAAGTATGCTGCCATTGACGAAGAAGTAAAAAGACTACTCGCTGCTGGGTTCATCAATGAAGCTCATTACCCAGAGTGGTTATTCAATGTTGTCTTGGTTCAAAAAGGCGAATGGGAAGTGGAGAATGTGTGTGGACTTCACCGACCTAAATAAAACTTGCCCAAATGATAGTTTTCCTTTACCACGCATCAATGTTATCATGGATGCAACAGCAGGACACCGTATACTGAGCTTCATAGACGCCTATTTAGGTTACAACCAAATACGAATGCACGCAGCAGATGAGGAGAAAACCTTGTTCATAACGGATCAGGGGTTGTATTACTATCAGGTTATGTCGCTCAAAATGAAGAATGCAGGAGTAACCTATCAAAGGTTGGTTAATTGCATGTTCAAGGAGTAGATTGGGAAGTCTATGGGGGTGTATGTATATGACTTGTTAGTAAAGAGTAAGAAACCCGCCAAGTACCTTGACGACATGTGAGTGGCGTTTTGGATCTTACACCGTTATAGAATGAGACTGAATCCTGCAAAATGTGCAAGATTTAGTTAGGAAAGTTCTTTGAATTTATCATATCTGAAAGAAGACTTGAGGTCTCTCCAAAGAAGATAGAAACCATACTCAACATGAAGTCGTCAAAAAATTTGAATGAAATTCAACGGTTGGCAGGCACGGTAGCTACCCTAAGTAGTTTCGTATCCAAGTTGACAAACAAGTCTCTCATTATTTCGAGTATTACATAATATACACTCCTAGAATGAAGAGTGTGAAGAGGCATTTGAAAAGTTTAAGCAACACTTAACCTGCCACTCCTAAAGCAGCAAGAGAAAGGCAATATACTTTGTGCATACCTAGCAATTTTCCCATATGCATTGTCCACCATCCTAGAATATATATATATATATTTTATAGGTCCACACGCACTGTCGAGTATGAGGAGCATTTTGTGAAATCATAGATGAATTGGAAATTCTCATTAATGCTTGGACCCCACACTACAAGAATAAGGTCTTGTTGCAGCTCTTAAATCCTTCGGAATTCACCCTATAAAACGCAGCAATTCACAGATAGCAACAATTCTGGGTTCATTGCTGCTTGGACGCCAAAGTTTCGTTGCAACTAGTTTAACTCAGCTGATGTTGTGAATCGTTAGAAAAACATATGTTTTCCATCATTTTTTACAGATGGGAAAAACAGAGGAAACTGCTGCAAATTATGTCCTGAGTGATGTTTGTAATCGCTGCATCACTCAGTTTGGGTCGATTAGTAACGTTGCAATAATGCATATTTTTCCGCTGCAAAATATCAGGTTTTCCATCGATGAATCGGAATTCACAGAACAGTTCTAACTTTACATCGACAAACCGCATCCACCACAAATTCAAACTTTACTATGTTCTGGCCGGGTTCGTTTACAGCATTGAAGGAGAGGAGGTGGAGCCCAATCAGTGTGGGGGAGAGCAGATCGACGGTGAGAGAGACGGAGAGCTTGTGGAGGGGCTGTGGAGCATGGGAGCGGCCGTGGAGCGGCCGTGTAGAGGGCTGACTGAGCGGTGGTGCTGCGCCGTGGAGGAAGGCAGCGCAGGGCTTGGTTGAGAAGCTTCAGCCCGATCCGTGTGGGGGAGAGCAGAAGAGACACGGCCGAGAGATGGAGAGCTTGTTTGGGGCTGTAGACCTCATTTGCTAGAGGTGGTGCGTCGGCTGAGGAGGCGGCGGCTGGGAACCCATGCTGTTTTGTTGGACTTCGACGGCGGCTGGGAACCCATGCGAGAGAGGGCCGGGCTTGGGGGGGTCGACGGCGGAAGATTTGTAGACGGCGAGAGAGGGCTGGAGCTTGGTTGGGTTGGCCAGCGCGGTGGGTCGACGGCAGAAGATCTGTAGAACATTAGGGGGCCGGAGAACGTACTGAAGATGTGAAGATCGGAGGCGTGAAGATCTGTAGGGGGGAGTGAAAAACAGTGGGTACGTATAAAGGCACACGGTTTTGTTGACTAATTTGAAAACCGTTGCAAAAGTTTTTTTTTTTGTTTTTGAGATGTTGCAGCGACTGTTTTGTTGCAACAAGTTCAAAAATCGCCATAACAATTAATTTGAATATTGCAGCAATTTATAGTCGACGTAAAAAGCCAAAAAGTGCTACTTAAGACCAATTTCGAATTTTGATGTAAAAAATTTTGCAACAACATAAAAATTGTTGCAAATAAAGATTTTTTACAACAATTTTATTTCCATCAAACATAAAATTGCTGGAACAAGACCTTATTCTTGTAGTGCCACCTACGTGCCACTTTTCTCACAAGTTTTTCAACATTGCTACCATATGTGTTCCAATATATGTTGAAAAATCGTTAGTGAAAAGGAGAAAAAAAGATAGAGGTCTCCGTAACTGCAAAGATCGATCCTTTTTTTACACCTAACATTCCTACCTAATGTAAAGATTTGTTAAGAATATATATATATACTCTAAGTAAAACACTCGAGTTTATGTTATATATATTTATATATTAAGCAATATTATTCTTTCTTATATATTTTGTTTTTCAGTGTATCCTAATTCAAATGATTGGTATAAAAAACTATTTAAAGTGTAATATATTAATTAAAATAATATTTAAGATAAATATTTTTCCTTTCCTCCTTGATCGATCATACTGTTTTGAAGTTAGGAAGCGAGATATGGGTAGGGGTGAGTTCGGTCTGGTCCGAGGTGGTTTTGTGGACCGGACCGGACCTATTTGATCCAGGGTGGGAACACTCTAGACCGAACCGAGCTTCGTAAGGGTCGAGAGATCCGATTCGTTCGGTCCACCCTTGACTTTTTTTTTTTTTTTTTCAATCTAATGATATTTTGTTTAATACTTATATAATTATATTGTAATATATTTAATATATATACATAGTATACTGTTATATATATATTAGTAATACACTAATACTATTAGTTTATTAGCATATAGTAAATTAGTAATAATTATTAACTTATTTACTATAACTAATAAGATACTAGTACTAATACTATAACTAATAACTATATTTATTAATAATAATACTATATGTAATATACTAGTTTTACAATATCTCTTCAAACCCCACACATTTATTAATACTCTATGTCATACTATATTAAATAATAGTAATACTCTTATTACTAATACTCTATGTAGTTATATTTAACACTAACATATTACATATTAAGTTAACTATACTAATACTATTATAAATTTATACATATATAATATATTATAATTTATACCATAACTCTTATAATATGTTAATATATTAATATATACTACTATAGTTATTAGTTATACATTCAATAATATAATAATATATTGATACTAAATATATATGGTTTTAGACTTATAATGATTTAGTTATTAAGAAGTTATGATTAATATAACTATATAATAGTATTAGTATTAGACTATTAGTAATTTAGTATAGTTATATTATATTAGTAATATTAGTTACGTTGAATCAGTCAGTTTATATAACTATTTTCTATATTATTAGTATTAAGAATATTAGTATTAGTTATAGCTATATAATCTATATTAGAATTGAGAATCTTAGACTATTATACTAATAGTTAGCTATATATTATTATTAGTTATAATGTTATAGTGATTTAGTATACTATGATTTCTATGTTATAATTTATACTATAACTCTTATAATATGTTAATCTATTAATATATACTAGTACTATATATTATAGTTATACATTAAAAAATATAATAATACATTCATACTAAATATATATAGTTATAGTGATTTAGTTATAATTATATTAGTATAAGTATTAGTATTAGTATTACTTATAGTATTTAATATAACTATATAGTCTATATTAGTATAACTATAGTATATTATAATATTAGACTATTAGTATTATTTTTTTAATACCATATTAGACTATTAGTATTAGTATAATTAATATTAGTATTAGTATATAATTATAAATATTAGTATTAGTTAAAAATTATATAATTAATTTATAAAATTACTTATATAAATAATATATATATATAAATTATATTTTATTTTTATTTTTTCTTCAGTCTAGTCTGGTGAGAAAAATCCCTAGATCGAGACCGAATTGGTGTTCGGTTCATTCTAAAATTAGACCAGACCCAATTAGATCCGATGATTCGGACTGACCGAATCTCACCCTAGTCTCTAAATATGGGTATATTGTCAGATCGATTAAAAGCCAGGTTCTGGTTGGCCAATGAGATTTTTTAGATAAAAATTTTAAGTTTTAAGATTAAATATTAAAATATTATATTTTAATATTATTATTATATTAAAATTTTAAAAAAATTAAATTATTTATTATATTTTATATAAAAATTTAAAAAAATTATAAAGATGAAATAAAAAATTAATATTTATAATGAAAATTTTTATAGTCAAACAGTACTAAGTTTCAAGTTGCAGTCTTTAAAGCCTAGACACTACAATCGACAACGTTTGGGCATTTTAAATGAGCTACTAGGCTAGGCAAGCTTATCATGCAGGCCTAGTCAGCCTTCGGGCCCTTTTATATTGTTTTCTTAGGTTTTGTTTAGTCCTTACGAATTTTCACATAAGAATTTTATATTTTTAAATTAAATATTAAAATATTATATTTTAATATTATTATTATTATAACATTTAAAAAAATAAAGAAAAAGTTAAATTATTTATTATATTTTATATAAAAATTTTAAAAAATTATCATAATAAGATGATAATTTTATATTTGATATGAGAATTTTATATAACCAAACAGTACCTTATTTGTTTTTTTAAATTCGGATTCGTATTTTTATTATTGTATTTAGAAATAGATAAATATATAAAAGAAGTCTTATACTTTAATGAAGTTCTATGGTATTATTAAATTAAATGTTCAGACTTTAGAGATTAAAATCTCGTTTATCTCTACTTACAAGATATACAAGATTAAGGTAAATAAAATAGCAGATTGGGCAACATGATAAACATATATTATACCATATTATATGCTGTTTCTTTTAACATAAAGAATTTGATATTGACAATGAAGTTCTACATGCAAATACCACTTGATGCTAATAGAGCCCACTGCCCACCATCATTATGTAAACTTCAGTTCACCATCCTAAAGAATAGAGAACATAGTTTTTGGTACCGTACCGTACCGGCCGGTACGGCCGGTACATTCCGTACCGGTCACTAGGCCGGTACAGGTAAGGTACCTGTTTCGTACAGGCCGAAATACAGGCCGATACGGTATTTCAATATTTCGGCCTTCATGTTTTTTTTTTTTTCATTTTTTTAAGTTATAATCTTATTTTTTTACCCCAATTCATATTAGACTATTTATAATTTATATATACATATGTATTCATGTATAATTTATTCATATATAAATTATCATTTTGAAATATAATTTATATATATAATTTATTTATATATCGAATATTCTGAAATGGTACACGAAACGGTATTAATATCGAAATATTTCGTTTTAATGTCTTGACTGATACGTTATCTGATACGGTATTCAAAACATTAATAGATAAAGCAACAGCTGAAGCAAGCATCATCCCATTGAAAAAGGAGGAAAATCTGAAACACAAAAGTTAATGTCATTCAATTTTTATGCTTTTAAAAAAAGCCTTTTTAAGACTAATTTGTCGTGGTTTGAAGATGCAGAGCCAGACCTTAATAGGAAATTCATTTTTGTCTTATGTGTGGATAAATATAATAAATAATTTGATTTTTTAATTATAAAATAAAATTTATATTTTAATAATATTTTATTTAATTTTTAATTTTTATTTTATATCATTTCAAGTTTTCAAATCAGAACTGGCGGAGGCACAACGAACGAGGGCCAGCTCACTGGGCCGCATCCACTTGGCATCCAAGGTCAAATCGTTTCAGTGCTGTTGAATTCAAAAGAGGCCTGGCATTAATTAATAAAATAAAAATTTTATTGCGCACGTGTTAGGACATCACTTGTAGCAAGATTATTATAATTTTAAAATAATTAAAACATCAATATTTTTATATCAACTATAAGTCAATTGTTTTAAAAAAAAAATAAAGTATGATAAATAGATTTTCTAATCAAAGAAGCCCAAAACAAATCATCATTAGGAGCATTAATACTTGATGATTGTGAGTTATAATTAATTAACAATACATCCTGTATAAATGTCTGAAATAGACTGATCACTCGTCACCATAAATATTACTTTCATTAAATTTAGGAAAATTGTTGTCATTTTTTTAATTTCAGAACTTAAACCTAAGTTTCCAATTTGTTGGCATAAAAAGTAAAAACATTCTTAATTTTCACATATGCCTTTCACTATTATTTATATTTTGAAACCGTTTGGTTACCCTCCTCTGTAATTTAAAGAGAAATATACATTTTGTGACACAATTATACTATTCTCAACATCAAATACAGCAATATCAGAATCGAAGAAATCTTTAATCCCATTCACAACAGAGAGAGTTGTCCGCAGGTAGAGCAGGTTAGGTAGGTATGAAACAGAAGGCCAAACTAACAACTTCAATCAATTAAGTTGGACAAATCCTCAAAAGTGATATGACAGTATTTTGTTTCGTACTTTGTAAAGTGTTAAACACCCTTAATTTCTCAGGCGTGGGACCTACTTGCTGAATTGTTAATTAATTTGATTGGGCGGCAATTTTAGTTTATAATTCTGGTCATACTTCACTTTCTCTCGTGATTGCAGGGAATTTTCAAATGCTAATATCCATTTCTGGGATTAGTCTTTTTTTTAGTTATTATTTATTCTGTGTCCTCCTCCACGATCACCCATTTGATTCTTTGAATATGAACGTGCTCGACTGCAAGAGTATGGAGGGTCTTAAAGGGTGTTTGTTTAAGGACACAAGTCTGGATTCACAGCCCAATGACAAATATGGATGTTAAAGAGGGCTGATGCTAATCGATTATGTAATTAGCGATGTCTTTTTGTGTATATATAATCATATTATTTGGTGGTCATTGCTTAACTTTGAGATCTCCTTCAAACTAAAGACCAAAAACTATTTGACAATCATTTCTTGGGGCAGGGCGAATCTCAGAGTCAAATTTCAAAAGGAGGAGTCAGACAAATATTGCGCGAAGATATTGTATACAAAAAACATTAAAATAAAAACAAGGAGGGAATTGTTTACAAAATTTGAAATGATGGAAGGCTATGCTTATTGCAGATGCAGATTGCAGATACATACGAATGAATCAATCTGGAGTACTAATTCAGATGGAGCCATGCTATTCGCTGTGCTCCATATCTGCCAAGGACCCCACACTTCCAGAATAAATATCTACTCTCTCAATTGTCGTAGGTTGGTTGAAAAAACATGAAATCCAATCGAACAACTTCTTGTAACCATTTGCTGGATCCCATTGTCTGTACTAGAGAGAGAGAGAGTACAAGTTACTGTATCAGTGGTGATCAAAATGAGTAATGGTATAAGATTCAAACAGACGAATCTTTCTATTTCAAAAAAAAAAAAAAAACAGACGAATCTTCTATAAATTTTTTATAAAAAAATAGATTCTACTAATAAAAAATAATTTTTTTATATTTTTTAGATAAAATTTATTTTTTTATAAAAATTTATATAAAATTTATCTATTTAAAACTTATATAAATCATTCTTGATCAAATGGCTTTGAAGTCAAAATTCAAAAGATAAATGTTTGGGATTCAAGAAATGCTTGAGGTGTCAATTTTGGATTCCAAATATTTCTACAGACACTTTTTTTTATTTAGTAATTAAGTTAAGATTTTTTAATAATATTGTGAGTTTTTTAAAAAAATATTTAAAAATATATGAAAAAAAATTAATCTAATTGGAACATTTTGTCGAGCTATTCAGAAACCTTTTAAAGCCGCCACTCCTCCATAGTGATCTTAATAATCCATAAATCATTACCACTAATTTAATATATAATATAAGATTCTCCATGCTGAAATATCTTTACGCAAATGCGAGTATTGGGCCATAAAAAATAAAGGAGAAATTGAAAGTAACGATGTGAGTGTACGTAGTGCATCATGGACCCCATCATCTCTTTAAACCAACCCAAACCCGAGAAAGAGACGAGAAAAAGCAGGGGGAATTCCTGCCCAAAGTTGCACGCTTTTGCATGTAAAAACCAATAAGTTTTCAATTTCAAAGCTTTGATCGTTTTGATTTCACATCTTGCCCAAGCTGTAAATCAGCGATACGACTTTAGCGACCACAATTCCACCAACCTTTGCAGTAATGGCTTTTGCCGCTCTCGTTTTCCACCACCTCCTTCTCCCCACCACAACCACGTTTACCACCTCTCTTTGTATCTCTTTCTTTATTTACTCTCTAATCGATTTCTCTCTTCTTTTCGCCTCTCCGAGACAGACCTTCATACCCAATAGCCATCCGCCCAGAGACAGCTAATTAACTAAGCATGGGCTATCTCTCTTGCAATGCTGAGTCCGCCATAGCCATCTGCGACTCCTACTATTCCGCTGTCAAGAACAGACCAAGAACCCGAACTCGCAAACACAGTAAGGCGGTGCAAATCAGACAGTTTTTGTACGCCGAGTTAGTTGCCGCCACCGATGGCTTCTCAGCGGAGAGCTTCTTAGGCAAAGGCAGCCATGGGAGTGTCTATAAAGCCGTCCTCGACGATGGCAAGCTCGTCGCTGCTGTCAAAAGGACGAAGCTTCTTAATCCCTCAACAACAACGACAAGCTTCCAAAATCATCAGTACCACAACAGCAACTGCACCAATTGTTGCAACTGTACCAGCCCCGCAGAGAACGAGATTGAGATACTCTCCAGGGTACAACACCCTCGGCTTGTGAACTTGTTGGGATTCTGTTCTGACTCCAGCAACAGGAAACTGCTTGTCGTCGAGTACATGCCAAACGGTTCCCTCTACGATCTCTTACACTCGACTTCCATATCACCGCCAGGTTGGACACGGCGGGTGCGGTTCGCGGTTCAGATAGCAAAAGCGGTCCTGGCGCTACACTCGTCGAATCCTCCGGTTATTCACCGAGACATAAAGTCCTCGAACGTCTTAATCGATGAGAACAGGAACGCGAGGTTGGGAGATTTCGGATTGGCCCTGAGGGGACACGTGGAAGACGTGCGGATAAAGTGCACTCCTCCGGCGGGAACTTTAGGGTACCTCGACCCTGGCTATCTAGCGCCGGGAGATCTGAGCACCAAGAGCGACGTGTTCAGCTTTGGGATCTTGCTTTTGGAGATCATCAGCGGCAGGCACGCCATCGATGTTAATTACAGTCCGCCATCGGTGGTTGACTGGGCCGTGCCGTTGATTAAGCACGGCGATTTCTCCGGGATCTGTGACTACCGGATCAGTTCTCCGTCTGATCTAGCGGTGATCCGACATCTTGGGGTGCTCGCCGCCAGGTGCGTTCGATCAAGCGCGGAAAAACGTCCGGATATGGCGGAGGTTGTGGAGTGCTTGAAAATCGTCGCCAAGAAGGTCCACACGCCGCCGATCTGGAAAAACTTGAGGCAACGAGTGACGTGCGTCGACAGCACTCGATCGTCGACGAAGTGGGAAACATACGACAGGAGTACTGAAGATGTTGTGAAGGTTACGAAACTCGGAAGTAGACGAAACAGGAAAGTATCCAGTGTTCCAGGTGCAGATTATGGGAGTGAACCTACCAGTTCGGTCGGCGACCGAATGGTTAGATCGAAATCGGTGGGTTATTACAGCGAAACAAAAGCGGGGTCGGATTCAAACTTGAGCGCAAATCGACGTGTGTCGAATAGAAGGAAGCCAGGAATGGCAGTGAAAATGCCAGTGGTGAAGCTGAGCAAATCAAGGTCCATGGGAGTCTTGCAAAGTCCCCGCCTCGTACAGTACATCAAGAATGGAGGCTTTTTGTTTGAGTTTGGGGGGAATAATCCTCGGACTTCTACAGGAATCGACATGTCCAAGTTGTTGATTGGTTTGGACGAGGAGTCCGAAAACATCATGCTCGAGAAACCATTGGTTTCAACTTTCCATATAATATAAATGCACTCAAGAATTGATGATCAGAATTTACAACTCCCATACGAACTATCTCAATCGTTTCGTTGTAATAGCAAGAGTAAGTTGTCTCGACGTCGCTGCACTGCAAATGGTGTCATGTCTTACAGGCGAGTCGAGGTCGATCCAACTTGCTTTTTAATAAAATGTATACGTTTTTTTTTATACTAGTAGTTGGGCAACGTCCAAGGGACGTTCGTCCAGTGTATAGAAATATTATTATTAAGGAAAAAATTTTGAATAATAATGTAATATTTTTAGGAAAAAAATATATAAATTCTAACATCAAATAGTAAGATAGACTTAAATCAGTTTTAAAGCATTTAGAATTTAAAAAAAAAAAAAAAAAAAAAAGAATCTTGAAACAAACATCTGCAGCATAGGAGATAAACTGTTAACAGTAAAGGAACGTGCATAGCACGTTTTCTTAATTTAATAAAGCGATTATTTTTAAAAAGTAACATAATTTTTATAAAGAAATAAAATACTAAGGTTTTTATAAGATATTATTATTTGATTTTAATGTTTCATAATGAATTTAAATTGATAAATAAATAATATTTTATTAGGATAATTGTATTCGTAAATGTAGTTGGTAAATATATTTAAACTTAATTATTTTACATTTCTCTTTGTTTATATAAGGAATGAATAAAAATTTTAAATCACATAAATAAATTGATATATAAATTATAATTTATATAAAAGATCATATATATATAATAGAATATATATATATATATAGATATCTAATATACCTCATAAATAAATGATCATCAATGCATAGGTTACAGGATCATGCATGCTGCATGAATTTTAATAATTATGAATTTATTCATAAGTGATTGGGGAGAGAGATTAAAAAATTAAGAACTTTTAAGAAGAGAGAGCCACTTTAATTTATTCATGTAACTAACGGCGTTAATTTTAACGGTAAAACAACAAAAACCGTTAAACCAATAAAATTCCGTTAGATAGCCACTTTATATATATAAAGATATATGCGAAAGGAGTGAATTTTCAAACTTTCATTGGGTCATATGACATCGCCATCAAGCTCTTGAATCAAAGTTTATATGTTGGACCAAAGTCTCTTATGTTGTACCCATGTCATTTCATCGTGTTTTATTGCTCGTGTAATTTCTTGGGTTATTTTTTTATTTTCTAAATATCTTTAAATATTAAAAAAAATAAAAATATATATTAATACACTACTAATCACTTCCTTAATCATTAAACCAAAAAATTAATTACATGGTTGATCAAAATGAGGGATAAAATCATGAAACATATTTTCCATTCTCTTATGCCCTTTTATTTATTCTTCTTTCGACAATCATTCTCGAAACACATCAATGTTTTACTTAACAGTATTCGGAAAAAAAAAATGGATGCATAGGAGCTATTTGGAGGGATTCAGATTATTTCTTCTTTCACGTGACAAACAATGCGGGCACGTCACCATACTACTGTCCCACGTAATTAATTTCCTCTATGTAAGTTGCATGCATTGGCACAGAGTTATTAATGTCTTACCGTTTTATGTGTAAGTTGGCAGTTCTTGTGCGAGGGAACGGGTGGTTCCCAACGGTTGACAAATATTATTTCTTTTATCACATGCCATCGTACTTCAAATCAGGACAACGGCATCTTTTTCTAGCTTTTGTCTTTGTTTTGGTTTGTCCGCTTTCCCTTTTCAGTTTTTTGTAAGCAAGTTTCATTTCTGAAATAGTATTACAAAGTTTCCATAATTCATAGTACTACTTAATTATACATAAAATTAAGAAAATAGAAGTCCTTTCTACTATAAAATTTTAAAACACAATCAAGAATTTGAGACTGGAGAATGCTTCCATAAACATGATTAGAAGTTGTCCATTACGCAATGTTATGCGCACATCGATTATGAAATCGATGAATTTTCCTGACACTCAATTTTCAAAATAACGGAATAAGTGATAGATGTCCTTAGAGATCGACTCTATTTTCCAATATGTTGATGTCTTTGAATTGCAAATGACTTGAATAACTTGTTGAGAGTTTCCTTCAATAATGATCTTTGTTTGTTTTCTATTCACTGATTCTTGATCTGCCATTAATGCCGCTGCAGCTTCACCCACATTTGGGTTTGTAAAATGTATGAAATCTGTTTGGATATACACTGAGGTTCCTACTTCAGATCTGCATATGCATGCTATTGTGCTACCATGAGTTCTTACTGCCACATCAAAAAAGAGAGAGTGGAATCCAAGTGGAGGTTATTGCCAATGATATTTTATTTGATTGAACTTGATGTTCCAGGCTCTACTATCCTCCTTAAAAATCTGTGAAACTTTTGACATAAACCAGTTTGGGGGAATGACAGATTTCATTATGGTTAACTTCGTTTCTGAGAAACTAAATATTATCCATGGTGAGGATAGCAAAAAGTTAAAAAGAGTGAATTTTCTCTTCTATAATTTGTACAACAGATGATGGATTAAGAATGTTTAAGATCCATATTGAGAGAGGTTGAGATGCAAGTTTTCAATATTAATAGGCCATCTTGAAATTCTCCAAAGGATTCTTTAGAATGAGATAGGCTTTTCTCTTCTGTGTTGCACAATGGGCCTCTTCCATCTGGATGAATCTTTTTAAGAGGGATCTAGTGGAAAGTATTTGGTGCACGACCTTCCAAAGGAATAATTTTAATATGTCTTGTATTTTTAATTTCTAGTTTTTTTTTTTCAAATATTTGTAGAGTTTTGGGTATAAGTGGAAGCTTCAGTTATAGTTAGTGCAGTGTAAGTCGACTTGATAGAAAAATTTCCTGATTAGTGATGGATCCACTTTATTTTGTTAGGGGTATGGGAGTAGTTATATGTTGAACCTAAGATTTTAAATTTTATGTAAATATATATCTATATATAGATTTTGATGATAACAAATGAATTCAAAGAATAAAGGAGTTTCAAGTTTAAGTTATCTACACAATAGAGTCAAGCACATCAAGGAAACAAGTATAGGTAAGAAGAGAATAAGTTCACATTAAAGTCCTAGAATAATGTTGTAAATCTCTTAAAAATTCGAAATTGGGATTAAGGCTCAAAATTAATATTTTATCATAAAGTATTAAAATACATTTTCCACCTGTGCATGAATATTTTGAAAATTAAATTTAAAAATTTTGAAAGATGATTGATTGTCATCTTTCACATGTGCATACCTTGATTAAAGGGTTGAACTTTGAAAATATTAAAAATGATTAATTGTCATCTTTCACATGTACATGTTTTATTTGAATATTTTCAAAAGTGATTGATACTTTTTTTGATTTATTCAAAAGGTAGATGTTTTTGTTTGAAATATTTGAAAAGTAAAGTGTGCTCCTTTTATCATATGTAAAAAGTAAAAAGATTATATTTGAAAATTTTGAAAAGTAAAGTGTGCTTCTTTTGTCATATGCAAAAAGTAAAAGATTAGATTTGAAATATTTGAAAAGTAAAATGTGCTCCTTTTGTCATATGCCAAAAGTAAAAGATTAGGTTTGAAATTTTTGAAAAATGAATGATGTTGTCTTTGACATGTGAATCTTTTTTAATTTGAATATGAAATCTCATATGTCTATAAATAGATCATTTAAGAGTTTCACATTTACAACAATAAGAGCATACAATATTCATTCAAAACTTTCATTCTCTCTTATCTAAGCATTGAGCTTTAATCTTTGTTCATTTTGAGAGATATAATTTGCGCTGTATTATTCTTATTTCACTCATTGAGAAGTGTTTTCTGATAATCTACCCACTATCAGCTTTTGTATCAGTAAATGGGTGTGTATAACCCTTGTGCGTGTAGAAAGTGTTCTACACAGGGAATAGTTGAATCACCACGTGTAAGGTAATTGCAAGTGTAGAGGGTGTTCTAAACGAATCATTTGTAGCGGTGTTGTTCAAAGGTGTAATAGGTTTTTATCTCCACCTGAAAGAGGTTGAATAGTGAATTTGGGGATCCTCAAGGGGTAGCTTGAAGCGAGGACGTAAGCAGTGGGATCGAACCTCGTTAACATACCGAGTTTGCTTCTCTCTTACCCTTACTCTTTATATTTATTACTGTTTCGTATATTTTATATTGTATATTTGATTTATAATTATTATTTTTTTATACAACTCAATTCACCTCCCTCTTGTGTTAGTCATCTAGGCAACAATTGGTATCAGATCTAAAAGCTCTATTATAAGATTAACTATCTTTTGAGTTAAGATCTTATGGCTAACATTGTAGCTTCATTTGATGAAGGTCAATCTAGCAACCGGCCTCCACTCTTTTGTGGAGATAATTACTCATTCTGAAAAGTTAGAATGAGAATATTCTTTTAGGCTCAAGGTCTAGAAATCTGGAAATGTATTGTAAATAGATTTTATATTGCAACAAAAGTGGTTGATGGAGTAAAGGTCAAAAAGGAAAAAGAAGAGTTTGATCGTAAAGACGATAGACTTTATACTTTGAATTTAACTACTATGAATTTATTATTTAATACTCTAAATGGAAATGAATTTAATAGAATAATGACTTGTACTACAGTAAAAGAAATTTGAGATAACTTAGAAGTTACTTATGAAGGAATTTCGCAAGTCAAGGAATCAAAAATTTATATTTTTACTCATGAATATGAAATGTTTAAGATGAATGATGATGAATCTATTTCTAGTATGCACACTCATTTTACTAACATCATAAACAGCTTGACAGCTCTTGGCAAAGTTTATTCCAAGGTGGAGATAGTAAGAAAAATTATCAAATCTCTACCAAAATGCTGGGAATCAAAAGTGATAATGATTCTTGAAGTTAGAGATCTCAATAAGCTCGAAATGAATGAACTCATCGGATCAGTTATCACCCATGAGTACACATTGAAAAGAGGAGAAGAAGAAGGAAATCCAAAGAAGAGCTTGGCACTTAAATCTGTTTCTCATGAAAGTGAAAGTGATGACGATGAGGAAAATGAAGACAAAGATGAAAAAGTTGCGATGATAACAAGAAGAATTCAGAGGTTCTTAAAGAAAAATAAAACTCCTCCGAGGAAATCCTTCAAAAAGTTTTCCAAGAAAGATTCAGGTAAAAATGACACTTTAATTTGTTATAAATGCAATAAGCCTGGTCATATCAAGTCAGATTATCCTCTGCTAAAGAAAGATCGAAACAAGGGCAAGAAAGCAATGAAATCTACATGGGATGATGATTCAAGTATCTCAGATAGTGAAGCAAGTAATGAAGAATCAGCAAATCTTTGTCTTATGGCTAAAGATGACATTGAGGTAATAAATCTTGATAATATTGAAGATCCTTCATATGAAGAATTGCAAAATGTTTTAGAAGATGTTTATGAGGAATTTGAAAAATTGGGTATCAAGTATACTGTTTTGAAAAGGAAAAATTCTTCTTTAACAAACGAAATTGATATTTTAAGAAAAGAAAGTATCATTTTGAAATATGAAAATCTTGAGTTAAATAAGAAGAAATATGATTTAGAAAATATTGTTGAAAACTTTACGAATGGAAAAAGAAATTTTGAAAAATATTTTGGTAGTCAAAGATGTGTTTTTGACAAGGCAAGCTTGAGATATATGCCAAAACAAAAATACAAAGTTTATAAAAATTTCTTTGATAATCCTTTTACATTAAAAACCAATATTCAAAATTCATTTCATAAAAATAATTTTGTCAAAAAAATATATTATTATAATCATTCAAGTTCTTCATATATGTCACATGCTATTTACAATTTCTGTAATAGAAATGGTCATAATTATCATACTTGTCCTATTAGAAGAAATCATATAATTATCATATTTGTCCTATTATCATACTTCTTCTAATACTAATAAATAAAGGATCCAAAGAACTTGGGTACCAAGAAAAATCATTTTAATTGTTTTTACAGGTATGCATGAAGTCATTCACAAGCAAAAGTAAATGGTTTTTAGACAGTGGATGTTCAAGACACATAACGGGAGACAAGACTAAGTTCTTTGATCTTAGATCTAAAGAAGAAGGACACGTGACATTTAGATACAACTCGAAAGGGAAGATCGTGGGAATAGGTAAAATTGATAATTTTCTCTCATAATTGAAGATGTTCTACTTGTTAAAGGTCTAAAACATAATCTTTTGTGATGCATGCCAATTTGGTAAACAAACAAAAACTTCTTTTAAAACTAAGAAACATAGTTCCACTATTAGACCATTGCAACTGATACACGGATCTTTTTGGACCAAATAGAGTTGCAAGTTTAGGAGGAAAATATTATGCATTTGTTATTGTTGATGATTTCTTTAGATATACTTGGGTCATCTTTCTTGCTCATAAAGATGAGACACATAATGTCTTTACCAAATTATGCAAAGAATTTAAAATGAAAAGGGCTATACTATTTCAAGTATCCGAAATGATAAGGGAAAAGAGTTTGTTAATAAAAATATTGAAACATTTTGTGATGAAAATGGTTTTGTGCATAATTTTTCTGCTCCTCGAACTCCTCAACAAAATGGGATAGTAGAAAGGAAAAATAGATCTCTTCAAGAGATGGCAAGAATAATGCTCAATGAGAACAACTTGACTAGTTATTTTTGGGCCGAAGTTGTAAGTACTGCATGTTATGTTATAAATAGAGTTATGTTAAGGTCTAAATTAGATAAAACCCCCTATAAGCTTTGGAATGAGAAAAAATCCAACATTTGTTACTTTCATGTATTTGGATGTAAATGTTTTATTTTGAATGACAAAGATACTTTAGGCAAGTTTGATGCAAAATCTGATGAAAGTATCTTTTTCGGATATTCTACTAATAGTAAAGCTTATAAAGTATTCAATAAAAAGATTTTGACTGTACAAGAATCTATGCATGTAGTATTTGATGAATCTAATTCTCCACTCTCCAAGAAATCTATTGATGAAGAAATAGGAGGTATAAATAATACAGAAAGTCTTAATCTCAACAAAGAGAACACAATAGAGGAAGTTCAACATGGAACCATCAGGAAAGATCATCAAAATTTAATACAAGATGCAACCAAACAGTAGAAATTTGTGAAAGATCATCCAGTGGAACAAATTTTACGAGAACCTTCACGAAGTGAAGAATTTGATATGAGCATGATGGGAGAACTTACATTCTTTCTCGGATTGCAAATTAAGCAAGCAAAAAGTGGGACATTCATCAATCAATTAAAATATATTAAGAAAATACTGAAAAAATTTGGGATGGAAAGTTCTAAGGAAATTGGAACACCAATGAGCCCATCAACTAAACTTGATAAAGATGAATCCGGCAAACCAATTGACTCGAAAATATATCGAGGTATGATTTGTAGCTTATTATATTTAACAGCTAGTAGACTAGATATTATGTTTAGTGTGTACTTATGTGCACGTTTTCAATCATTTCCAAAAGAATCACATTTAATTGCAGTTAAGCGCATTCTTAGATATTTTAGTGGTACAATTAACTTAGGATTATGGTACCCTAAGCACACATCTTTCGATCTAATCAGCTACACAGATGCAGATTATGCTGGCTGTAAAATAGATCGAAAAAACACTAATAGAGCATGCCATTTATTAGGTTATGCACTAGTTTCCTGGTTTAGTAAAAAATAAAATTCTCTTGCACTATCTATTGCTGAGGCAAAATATGTTGCTGTAGTTAATTATTGTGCTAAAGTTCTTTACATGAAGCAACAACTTGAAAATTTTAAACTCATGCATAATCACATTCCAATCAAATGTGATAATACAAGTGCTACAAATCTTTCAAAGAATGCAATACAACATTCTAAAACTAAGCATATTGAAATAAGATATAATTTTCTTCGAGATCATGTGCAGAAAGGTTATATAATACTAGAATTCACAAACACACACGATCAGTTAGCAGATATTTTCACAAAACCTTTACCAGAAGATAGATTATATACGATCAGAAGAGAAATAGGTATGATGCATGCTATGAATATCTCTTAAAAGATAGACCAGAGTCAATAAAAATAGAGATAGATTTTTTAAATATTTTTACATAAACTTAAGATTCTTAGTCTCATGTTTGAGACGCTCATTCTTTTCATACAATATCATGTCATTTTATCCATGGGAACCGGCAAGCGGAATGAAGAATATAATAAAGATTTCAACTGTTTATTCTTCTGTCGAATAATTCCTTCCCTTGTGTGAGACTCTTGAATAATTCGTTAAAGTACAACAATTTGTTCTTTAAGCTTTTCAACTTCATGATTTTTGACTTGTAGCCGCTAGGAAAAAGCAATAATAGAGGAAGAGTAGCGAGTCTCAAGACTCACCAAATCATAGATAGCATCAGAATCTGACTTATTAGCCAAATTATTATTTTCTTGCTGCAACCATTGTTTTTAAAATCATACCGTACCGACCGGTAAGGCCGGTATATTCCGTACCGGCCACCGGACCGGTACAGAAATTCACATATTTCATACCGATTCAAATAGCGGCCGTACCGGCCGATATTTCGGCCTGTACCGGCCCATACCGGCCGGTATTTCGGTCTCAATTTTTTTTTTCATTTTTTCAAACTACAAATTCATTTTTTTACCCCTAATTTAGACTAAACTATTTATAATTTATATAGATATATGTATTTATGTATAATTTATTTATATATAAATTATTATTTTGAAATATAATTAATATATATATATATAATTTATTTATATATCGACTATCCCGAAACGGTATCGGTACCGAAATATTTCGTTCCAGTGCCTTGACCGGTACAACATCCGGTACGGTATTCAAAACATTGGCTACAACATGGCACCAATGGCAGCTGCAGAAAGGACAGGAGGTTGAGGTGCAGAATGCCTCATGGATGGATATAGAGAAATGTTAGAAGAATGAGCCATTGAAAAAAGAATATAAGGCTTAAAACGAAAATGTTGAAAGAATGCTGATGAGTTATAGAGAGGAGAAGAAAATTTGATGCGAATTGGATAAACTTTAAGACTGATTTTATAGAGATAGTATAAAGAACCAAACGAGCTATCATCCAAGTCAAAGAGCAATGTGATTTTTTCTTCCCGATCGGTGAAAATGACATTTTTTAGAAACTCGGAGCCTTCAATCTCGTTTGTCAACAACATCAGGCGATTTTTTTCAAATCTCCAACCACACTTGTCGGGTCACGGACGAATCCAATTTTTTTTTCAACTATCTACAGTGTCTACTAACGCACCGTTTTCTTTAGTCCATTTACTTGTTGCGGATCCTTTTTAATGATGCCAAAAGAGGGAGAAGTATTAGACTAGAACATTAACATTGTTTGAATTGCTAAATTTGTTATATATGCTTGGAATTATATTTATACTTTTGCTTGAATAACTAACGCACATTCTCAGGGGGAGCTTAAGTATTAATATAGGTTTCAGGTTTTATCAAGTATTTGTCATATCAAAAAGTGGAAGATTGTTGAACCTAAAATTTCAAGTTTTGTGTAAATATATATCTACACATGA